>NW_015112796.1:683608-694449 GCF_001443285.1 Poecilia latipinna | reverse complement strand
ATTACCTAAACTGTTAAGTGAAATTTTTTACTTTTAAAAAAATTTTTTTTTTTTTTTTTTTTTTTGTACATGGTGTCGTTTAAAGAGTTTATGAGGAGTTACTGTCTCACCCCCGGTAGACTGTTTAACATATCACCTATGCTTTGAGCGAAGGGTGTATTAAATTTAAACTGTGTCAGACAAATTTGACAGGAATGGTTGCTGTTTGGTCTCTCTCTTTTACCATTACACAGAGAGTGAATATGTTGCCAATGTATTTTTTGACCCTTTTTCATATTATGTCATGTTCCTACCACAGACTAGGATGTGTTTTACTGGGGTTTTAATGGACAGACCGTAGCAAACTCGAGCAGATTTAAAAACAGCCATTGTTGCGCTAATGGGCGTAGCAAAGACTGATCAGGAATTCATGAAAGTACAATGCATGATTATGAAGTGGCAGGGTAGGTAAAAGGAAAATGTTCTGAAAAGTCTTTACACATCACCAGATTAGTGGAGCAGGAACTACGCAGCAACTTAAATGTCTCAACCTCAGCATAAATGCAGAAAAATCACCAAAATTCCAGAGCGGGATCAAATGTAGTCCAATTCCACATAAAGCATGAGAAACAGTTTCTGTATTTTTGACTGCAAGTAAGTGATGTCGATTTCTGACCTCTTCCTGAGTTAAAACAATTGTTGAATATGAATATGAAGCTGTTTTCTTTGCATTATTTGAGGTCTGAAAGCACCGCATCTTTTTTATTTTTATTTTTTGGCCATTTCTTTTTTTTTTTTTTTCTGCAAGTAGATACAAAATTTTTGCTTGGAATTTTGGAGGCATGTTTTCAGTAGTTCATAGAATAAAAAAAAATCATTTTACTCAAACATGTACCTATAAAAAGTAATATTACTAGCACTAGTCATGTTCTTCTCAGAACCATTTGTTTAAATCCTAAAAAGGGAGACTCTGAATATTAAAAGATAATATAACTTCATGGCTCCACTAATCAAGGCAAAGGGCAAAAAATGGAAATTATAATATCTTACCAGATTGCACTTTAAACAAAGTTTGTAAATCTCCCAAAAATAGAGATTTACAGACTCTCTTTTTTGGGATAGCAAAAACCAATTTGGGATCCAGATCTGGTTTTTGTGAGCGTACAGGAACACATATGGATATTTTTAATGACAGGAATATTTGAGAAACAGTCAGTTTATTTTTTGCGATGTGTTTTGAAGGCAGAAACGACATTTGTGACGCATTAAAAGAAATTTAATGCAAAGTTACCTCATCCTGTTATTCTGATTCTTCTCAACCCATGAACGTAGTTGCATCATTCCTCACTAAAATGGATACAGTTCGCACTGCAAATGTTTTGTTATCAGTCCCCAGTCAGCCCCAAAGGAGAGGGTGTGGATGGAGTTAATTAATTGTTAAACAGCAGGGAATCAGCCTGAATTTTGATGACTGTTTTTTTTATCTCGCTGAAGAGTACATCTAATCTTCAACATGTGGCTGAAAGCTGAAGATTTATGCACGACAACAGGCAGCGTAAGGAGAATGACTGCTGCCGCCTCTTTTTATTCAAAAAACAAAACTCGTGTTTGCTCTTTGACATCATGTTTCCATGGTTTTCTCTTCCAAAAGCTGAAAAATTATACTTTTCTCCATTTTCTCATTTTGCAAACTTCAATGTATTTTATTGAGATTTTTATAGGATAGACCAACAGAAAGTGGTGCAAAATTGTGAAGTTTTGTCAGTAAAATCTGAAAAGTGGGTCAAGCATTTGTATTTAGCTTCAATCGTAAGTCTTTTTAGGTTACGTCTTCACCAGCTAATCACTTCAACACACATTCTCAGTTACTTTTCTTCAAAAGAAATGATCCAAACTCAGACAGGCTGAATGGTCGAACATCGACTTTCAAATCTTGCAACACATATATTCTCACTTGTACAGAATCTGGACTCCGGCCCATCATTTCACTTTATAATGAATGGATCTAAACAACATTATTGTGACTACAGCTGTGTGCTCATGGTAAACGCTGGAAGATAAACTTCCTCATCATATTGTACAGCCTCTAAGAGGCTTTTTGTCAAAAACGCCCTGCATTTATCTTTGTCTATCTTTGACTAGCTTCCTTGTCCCACAGCATGATGCGACCACCATCTTGTTTCATGGTAATGTGCGTGGTGTTAGACCTGTATTTCATATTGGTCATAAATGTATTATAGTTACTTATTAGCAGAGCGGCATTTTTAACATTTGCTGTGTGCCGTATGTGACTTGTGGAAGCATTTTTATGGTTTTCTCTCAACAGTGGGTTTTTACATAAATGCATGACTGATGTAGTTGACAACCAACTTTTGACAGCAACTTAAGTTGTGGATTTCTGTGGCTCCTCCAGAGTAACTAATGGTCTGTTGGTTGCATCTCAATCTAAAACCCTCTGCTGTATTCACTGGTTTTCATTATGGTGTTTGTGCAATTATGTTCTCCGACAAACTTTCTCTTTTGAAAATAACTTTAGTTCTCCATTAGCTTGTCATTCTATCTCACTGTCATCTACTACTTGTCTTTAGCCATATAAAACTCTAATAATATACATTATTGTTAGTGTTTGTGGCGATACAACAAGCAGCATAATGAAAGGAACCGCACTTTTGCCACTGAAACAAGTGCCGTACTTGCAAAAAGTACATAGAGCTATAAAAGAAATGCCAAAAGGAACCACTTTGTAAGTAATACGAAACATGTCTAAATCAAAGGACAGGTGTATAAAAACCATAGGCGTTGGTTCTAATTTTTACTTCAAAAATTGTAGTTGTTCCAAATTTCACACAAGGTAAAACAGCAAAGATGTGGCTGGATGTTAAATGATCTAAAAGCTGCCCTGAAATCGAGAATCCAGATCGATTCAGTCACTCGGGTCTCTGCCTCTCTGTCAATGAAATTCTTCAAACGCATTAGATGAAGGAGCTGAAAATCAAGTCTGGAATTACATACATGTTTGGAGTTCAGCAACTTGTTCATTTGTTTTATCTAACCACCTTCTTGTGTCCTTTGCATCAATTTATTTGTATTGGCCCCAGCCACACTGGACTCGGCGACTCTGTTTATATATTTGAACAAGGACTGTTGAAGGCAGGGGGAAATGTTCGACTAAACTAGAGTCTGGTTCTCTCTAACATTTATACACACTGGTCTGTCTTTGAGGGGAAACTGTTTACCTCAGCTGGTTCTGTTCCACAAGCGGCCCAAGTCTCAGATCTGTGCTCTGGAAAAGCAAAAAAAAATAAAAATGTAGTAACAGAAGAAAAGCTTGCAAGATGTGTATGAAGAAACATTGCACCAGGAAGCAGACAGGCTAAGAGAAACAAAAGCACATGAAAAAAAAAAAAAACAGAAGGAAACAAATGGGAATCAGTTGCACAACAAGATCACCTTACAGGAAGCGCACGCTCTGATACTTTAGCTGCTGACCTCTGGTGTGCAGGCGTGGGGGTGGAGGGCGACAAGGCCTCTGCAGGGCCCATCTGCACTGCTTGTCCCCATGTGACCATGTGTAGCACCTGGCCCCGCGCCAGCGCCCAACGCCCCTTTGTGGTGGTCAGAATGGCCGGCTGGAGTCTGCCTTTGATCCTGGGCCAACTATTCATCTCTAAAGGAAGAGGAAGAGCAGAAAAAAGAGAAAAAGATAAACAGAAAAAAGAAGGGGGGGGGGGGGGGGTGGGGTGGAGAGGTTGGTGAGAAAGAAAAAGTCAACCTCTGCTGCCAATTATTGGGAAAACATCAAGGTCTCATGTGTGAGCGTAAACAGAAAAAAGGGAGGGGTGGGGGGGAGACACAAGAAGCTGTTTGATGGCTTGGTTTGGTGTTAGTAGGGGGATTGCAGCGAGGCAAGGCAGAGGCTGACCTGCAGGAGGCGATTACAGGTGGAGAGAGATATTTGTTTGTTGTTAAGGCTAACCTTTTTTCTAAGTGCTGTGTTTTCTTGGTCCTCCCGTACTTCTTCCACTATCTCTTTCAGACTCCCTCGTCTCCCCCTTGTTGTTGCCACCCTTATCTTTGCCTTTCTTTCCGTTGCCACTATGGGCTGTTAAACCAGTGTACAAGGAGAAATAAAGGTCAACTTTCTGTCGTTGTTGAGCCGTCTGTCTACAAGTTGTCCTTTAAGCCCTTGATACTAATAATACAAACACACGCGAACATGCTACAAAACTGAGAAAAACCCTGATTAAAATGAGTTAGGCTACCAAATATCGAGGAAACTGGTCTTGTGTAAACATGGAAATTGAGATTCAGCTGTTTGCATGTTTTCTTTCCTCATGTCACCAGGCCTGTGTCTGAGCAGAAAGTGTGAATAGTACTGTAAGACATGCGTTTCATCAGGTATGTGGTAGAAGGTCTTTGAACAATGCTCATATGCATCACTTTGCCTCTTCCTTTCCGCCTTCGTCCTTGTGGACAAAGAAACAAGAACAGACAGCAGCGCCTGCATCGATCACCAAGGACGAGCTTCTACTGCCTTTGTCTCTCTCTTTCTGATGCCGTTATTTTCCCTTTCATGTCTGTTTTCTTGCCCGTCTCCCGGGACCTACTTGTGTGCCGAGAAACCAACAAAAATACCAAAAAACTGAACATGAAAATGCCCCGCAGTCCTTTAAACACTTGTCATTTGTCCTTTGTGCGAATTATGGCGAGAGTTGCTATAGAAACTGGACTTCTGAAAAATATTTTTTCATGTTTTCAACAGTTCTTTTTTTTTTCATTAAGTTTTCTGGTCAGGCATAGAGAAACAAGCAGAAGAAAAATGGACAGTGAGAAAGAAAACTGCTGTCAATTATGAGTGCGGGGGAATGATGAAAAAAAAACGAGCCGTTTAAAAATCCAATTTGCCATGGGGGGAGAGATGAGAGATGAGTGAAGGACAGTCAATGTACTGTGACTCTCTCTATGGACACACTGACTAATGTTATGCTTTTTTTCTCTGAAAGGAATCAGATGAAAGGGACCAGAGTTTGCTTGGATGTTTAGTCCGCAGTTTAATCACTGTGCATTTCGCTGGAATGAGGCTGCTGGTCTCATTGTGTTTTCAACATGTTTGAATCTGTCAAACCTGTGCCTTTTCTTTTTTCCTCCTATTGTTTGGGTTTATGCGCCGTGTATGACCGCCAGTGTGATTGTGCGTTCACTGGATTCTTGGTACCTGCACCCAGCCACGGGCGTTTAATTCGCCTAGCAGGCAGGAGCATTATCACACTCCCATCACTAATCCCCGTGGAATGAAACACCGACACTTTGATGTCTGCCAAAGAACGCTGCTGCGGTATTTGGAGGAAAGACCGTGCATCACGTACAAACCGTAATTAACAATCTATAGCTGGACCGTAGCCAGGTGGAGTGAAGGAGGAGAGGAGAGGGGAAAAATTTTGAGAAAGATACGAGTGGTGTAGAGCTCGAGGCAAACTGATAAAGCTTAGAGGATATAATATAAATCAGTGTGTGGCTGTGTGGATATGTACATGCTGGGGGTCGGAAGATGATAGAAAACGTGTCACTGGTCCCTCTTCGCTTTTAAAGGCCTTTACGGTGATTAACGCTGAGCTCACACGATGCACAGCAACAACCTGAACAGATTTCATTAAAAAGAAAGACAATAAACCAATGAATTCTTTATGAAACAGACCAGGACTGAAAATGTATGCAGTGTCCTGGTCACTTTTCACTTTTTTACAACTGCAAACGTCATTGGATTTTTTTTGCTGAGAGATTATGGAACAAACAGAAATAAAACGTGGAGGGTTGCCCAAGTTATTTCAGTGAAAGAAAAATGTTAAGCTAAATGGTTTTCACATTCTTATTGCAAATCAGAGTTTGAGAAAATGTGGCTAGCATTTATTTTAAAATTCTATGGTTTTACAAACAGTAATTATCTCAACTTTTTAGGAAATTTTTGCCCCATTTTTTTTAAGTGTACAAACATACAACTTTTAGTTAAATAATTCAAATGTATGTAATTATTTTTTCTAAGCTTCTAATACAAAGAATGTAAGTATGGAAATAGAGAGGAATAAACCCTACTCTTCCATGTCAAATCTTATCAAAGATTTGCATTAAGATGAAGACAAAAACACATGTATCACATGAGTTTATGATAAAAAATAAAATAAAAAACTGTTCGACATCTTAGAGACACCCAGATTATTGTGATGGCTCTTATAAGGTATTCATAACTTAAATCAGGAATATTCAACACGTAGGATCATGTTGGCTGATTATCCCAGCGTGTTTGGTGTCAAACGAGCCTGAATACATGTACTGACAAACCAGCATGCAGCGTATTAAATGTGACGTGTAGCCAATCAGTCATTGCGATAACAGAAACACAGAACACAAAACAACTGCTCCGGTACACCAGAACGTCAGGTTAACATTAGAAACGTGCTTTGTATCGTTTGTTTGTTTTTCTGTTAAAATTGCCGGTCATGTTTGGTTTCTCTCAACTCAACAGGTTTTCTTAGATTTACCATCTGGGTGTACATAAGTGAAAAGTGTCTATGTGTGTTGTGTTGTCTTTGCCATGTAGCTGTACGCCACACTCTGTAGGACCAGCTTTCGAAAAACGATGGCCAAATAGTTTTTCTTTTGACTTGGGCCATTATTTTTAAGAAGGTGATGATATGTACAATATTTTGTGGCGTCTCTCAGGTTTTGATTAATCACCTGACAATTATAAAACGACAATCCATAGTTAAAAAATACATAATGAATAAATTGATGCATGGGTTTTTTTTGTCTTCATCTACTGTAAATCTTTGACAGAATCTGTCAAAGCGACAGTGAGTTCACATCAGGCAGCGGATCGGGCGACAGCTCTGATGAAAATAAAGCCCTCCTACAACTTGAGCTCAGGCACACAAAGCCCAACTTCCCATGCCACCTACGCACCTTCTGGTGAGGAAACGCAGATAGGTGAGTGCCAGGCATCATAACAACGCATGTGAATGCGTGTGTGTGTGATTCGAGCACAAACCGGAGCACGCAAGCTACACCTCATACATCTAATGTAAGAGGATAAATCCCCCCCCAAAAAACCAAAGGCTTTCATCAAAGCAAGTGAGAGAGGATGTCGTCTAAAGATGAAAGCAAGGGATATTCTCTCATTTCAGCTCGGCTCTCCCCAACTCATTCTTTTAAATCCTTGAAGAATCATCCAGGAAAAGAGAGAGAGAGAGAGAGAGAGAGAGAGAGAGAGGGAAGGGGCTAAAAGTTATTTACGTCCCACGCTGTTATGTGGCTTGTCACTTCTTATTTTCTCCCAGGGTTGTCCTACTGCTAGACATCAGTCAACTCTCTCCAAGCCTGTATTTGCTGAGGTAATTACAAAGTGACAGCTTTAAATCCTCTGCCACGCAAACAACACCCCCCCTCCCACACACACACACACACACACGCACTAATGAGCGCAAATGTAGTATTGTGGTTCTTCGAAATCATTGTTTATTTTAGTTTGGTGCCATATGCAATGTCCATCTGAGCCACCACAACAGTTTTTCCTCACTTGTAATTCTAAAAAAAAAAGTAGAGGCCAACCTTTCTGAAGTATCTTTAAAACAGAGAAGACACCGATTGTCTCCTGTGTTCCCCATTTAAGATTCATAGGATACAAATTCACACAAACTCTTCAACCTCCCATATCCAGAGGTGATGTTTAATCCATTTTTTTTTTCCTTTTCTTCTGTTAGGAGGTGCGTTGCCCATACACCTAACCCATGACAAATATAATGTGATTTGGTAGTATCTCTGAATGGCAGGAAAACCGACTGACACAAATTAATAAGTTGCCACACCAGTACAGGAATCGGAAGAGGGAGGAAGCTGTGGGGGAGGTAGTGGGGCTTCCTGGCAGCAAAACACAGAGATCATCAAATTATCTTTAGAGGCATACCGTCATGGTAAAAGCCAAGCGCACACAGAGCACAACCTGCCCGCAATCTCCTGCTGCACACAATGCTGGTCTGTCATCTCCTGTTTGGATCACCACTGCAAGTAAAAGAAAAGCTGATGTCTCCACAGAACCTGTGGAGACCCTGCTGCCAAATTTCAGTCAGATCGTCCCAGATCTCCCAAAAAGGCGTCTTTCTTCGAGCTCAGAGCGCAGCACCATGGGTCCAGAATAGTAAACCGAAATGATTTGCTGGGTGTTAATATCTTAGACTGAAACCAATTAGACCACTGGTCCTGTTAGGGGTGGGCATTTGTCTCATCTTTTATTATAAATTTTTGTCATAAGTATTTTCATCTATCGTTGTCATGATAAATTTCCAGTTAAACTGTCCTAATATTTTTTTGTTTGTTTGTTTTTACTGTTTTTTTCCAGTTTTTTCAATGAGAGCGACTGCATTTAATTACATTTGAAAACATAATTAAATGCAGTTACTTAGTTTTTATGTGACTGGTGTCCTAAAGAAGCATTTCACAAAATGGATATGGTTTTCAAGAGCAGTATTTGTGTTGGTGGAGCTATGATTACTGTGCCATGCAGTCACAGCCAAATAGTTACTTACAAAAAAGAAGTAATAAATAGTTCCTATCTATTATCACAATAACACCACAAAATGTTGCAATAAAATATCACTCACCCCAATGTCCATTTATCAGAAAAGTGAGAGGAGTGAAGCAAGTTTTTACAGTGATACTTAGTTTCTTATTTTCAGTAGATTCAAACAAAATATTCGAGTTTCTGGTAGAAATGTTTAAATATTGTCAAAACAAATGAATCTTTTGTTGCAAAAGCAAAATCTCACTTCGAAAAAGTTTGAAGAAAATCAAACCTTTAATTTGAACACAATTAAGTTGAGGTTTTGCTCAAACGTCCTTTTTTTTTAAAGTCAGTTCTATCACCAAGATGAATGATTTTATCTTTAAAAACTGCTGCTTCAGGCACACGACACCGACAGCAGTTCTCATTTTAAACAGTAGATGGAACTGCAGAAAAAAAAATCTGCCTGTATTAAATAAAAAAAAGCAGAAGAACTGCATTTCACATACATTCCTTTTACTAGAGTTCTCAATTGTTTCAGTGCAACCATTAGACGTTTTTCTTGTCTGTTGATGTAAAATTTGTAACCACACGCAGACTTATTACTCATGCAAATTTAGAAAAAAAAAACAAACAAAAAAAAACTGACCAAACATGTTTTGGGATTATGGGAAGAAGCAGGAGTACCTGGAGAGAATCGATGCAGGATTCCAACTTATTGCTGCAAGGCACCAGAGCTAACAACTGCAGCAACACGCAGCCAAGGCCAGAACTTGTAGGTTTGAATGAAATGTCTTCTCCAATGATGTTTTACAAGGTTGGTGCAAATAGAAAGAGGGATTTTTGACCAATACCTGTTGCATCAAGATAATCATCATCTAGCGTCTTCATAGACACACTCATACCTAAGCACAATTTAAGAGTAATCAATTAATAGGAATCAGAGTAATCAGTCATGTTTTTACCAGCATTTACTGTACTTTAAATTTGTATGACAATCGGCCTAGCTTAGTTAAAATGTTGTTCTTTTAAGTAACAACAACAGCGAGTATTGACACTTATTGTTAAGCAAGATCAACTGTATACAACTTTAATGTCTTCCCATAATTAATTGGAGTTGATTTGTTATATTACTAAAAGTCAACAGTGATGGATCTTCTACGTAGATGAGCAGTGCCTTAACTATAAACCAGTGATGTAGAAGCAAACAATCTCAGAATAAAAATCCAGAACTAGATTAACTTGGCATAGAGTCAACAATAAACAGCAGCTTCAGATCAGCAGCTCACCCGCTGCAAATCATCAATCCCTTCTAGAATTTCAAAACATCATCTGGACACTGGATGGTTTTTTATTGGAATTACCACAAAACCATTAGTTCTGACACAGCACAAAAAAAAAACAAGACATAAAACTTCAAGTCAACCTTATTCAGCTCCAGCTCATTTTTAAGCCGTCTTACTTTTCCATCGGAGTGGTACTGTGTCCATTTAAGGTTCCTCAACGAGCGGTTCAAATGAAGTGGAGCATATACTCCAACAAATGCTTTTAATGTTAAACGAACAGCAATGTAAATACATTTTAGTGTTGACTTGAACAGCAATGAGTTTCTGTGGTTGGAGTAGTTTTCAAGGCGGCAGCAGACATCGACTTTAAAATGTCTGTTCTCAACTCTCCAACAAGATTTTAACTCGGTTTCTACAAACTGATGTTCAAATCATTAATCTACCCACAGAAAGTCATTCCATGCTTAATGGGAACAACACAGGCCCCACACAGGGAAAGTCTAATTCTGTCTTGAAAAACAATGCCGTGTTATTGAAGCTTAAACTTAAGGATTGGGTCGAAACTTTAGTTGTTTTTTTTTTTTCATTTAAATTTTTCATTTTCATTTCACTTTTCTTATTTTATTTAAGTTGTATTTTCTTTTTCATTTCATTCTAATTCAATTAGTTTACATTCCCTTTGTTAATTTTGTTCAACTGTCAGACTTTACATCTGCTACATTCATGTACAGAAGTGTGTAATCTTTTCATTCAGCAAAAACTTTAAAAAATGCCAAAAAAAATACTGAACATTAATAATTTGACTACATTTATTACTTCATAATTCATAATGTACTCTTTCTTTTTAACTAGAAAAGACTTACACAATAATATAAAAAGAAAATAGGGAGGATAAACATAATTTGCTTTGGTAATCGACCCAGGTTAACCCATGAGACACCAGAATGCAGTGTTGTGGTACTCGAAATTGGTCTTGGTCTCGTCTCGGACTCGACCGCATTTGGTCTCGGTCTTGTCTCGGTCTC
>NW_015112796.1:676982-677292 GCF_001443285.1 Poecilia latipinna | reverse complement strand
TTAAAATCGGTGCAGACAGTGGTGGTTTCTTACATGAGCAATATGGGCAAATGCTCATGTAAGAGCAAATGCCCAGGGTGTTATGTTTTTAGGGATGGCACGAGACCATCACACATTTTAGCACAGAAATGGAATATTTAATATTGGTAAAATGTATTAAGTATTTAATATCTAGGTGTTTTTTATGGGAATATGGATCTTTCAGATTATTTTGAGAAGCAATTTCAATCATATTTTTATTGTGTCATGTAGCTGTAGCCGGTCTTGGTCTTGACTCGGTCTCAACTTCCCTCGGTCTTGGTCTTGACTC
>NW_015112796.1:645107-671968 GCF_001443285.1 Poecilia latipinna | reverse complement strand
TTGAACACAACACTGCCAGAATGACTGTCAAAGAGGAAATGAGCATTTCGTGTGAGACAGTTTTGGGAAAATTTATGACAACACACGGTACATTGCTACACTCATCCTATGCATATAGCCTCGACTGCATTGGGACATGTAGATATTCACTCAATTTAATAAAATATCAACAAACCAAACATAAATTTATGACGGATAAACTGGAAAAAAGAAAACTAATTCTGATCTGGAAAAATGCCAAGACAAAACAGGAAGGTGTTCAAGGTCACTGTTGATCATGTCCAGTGAGGATCTCTGGGCCAGATGTGCCTTTATGAGCTGTGTGTGTGTGTGTGTGTGTGTGTGTGTGTGTGTGTTTGTGTGTTTAAAAAAAAAAAAAAAAAGAGCCTGAAAAAGAAAGACAGACACATAAACAGACAGGCAGTGTGAGGAGTGAGGCATGTGTTGCTTGCCAAACCACTCAGCAAGACTGTGATTTATTTGGCATCTGCTAGATGGTGGTCCGGGTACAACAGGCCACCTACACCGAGGAATGACCTCTGACCTGCTTCACCTTCTGAAATTAACTCAGCTGTCCCCCGCTAAATCCACAGCCAGACAGGAGGGACGAGCTGTGGGCTCACAAACACACGGGCGTACAGACGCACGAAATACGTTTTAGAATTTAGCTTTCAGCAAAAGCCCATGTAGCACCACTTGGGTCAGTCCAGATCTGACAACTTCAAACAGGAGCATGGTCCTGGTGCAAATACTGAATGTTCACTATTTGTAGTGACTTACATGCGTAGTCTGACAAGTAGAATAATAGTCAAAACATGATGCACTCAGTCAACACTGTAATGAATCGGTGGATGCAGCTGCCAATTACCCTAAAAAACACCAGTAAATGTGGAGATTTTTCTACCGTTTTTTTTTTTTTTTACTCAACTTGTCATCCTCCTCTTTTCTCAGGTACCTATGGCTCTAAGCTGTGTGACCTTGGACACACACTCCCCAACACAGACTCACTC
Organism: Poecilia latipinna; assembly: GCF_001443285.1. Taxonomy (NCBI): domain Eukaryota; kingdom Metazoa; phylum Chordata; class Actinopteri; order Cyprinodontiformes; family Poeciliidae; genus Poecilia; species Poecilia latipinna. Next base: position 670,958 of record NW_015112796.1, on the reverse strand, counting down.
ACTCATCTGCTTGTACTTTTATCGGCTTCACTTTTGTTCCCTCGCTCTGAACTGTTCTTGTCTCTTCCTTCCTTTGTCGTCTCCATTGTTGTTTCCATTCCTTTGAAACTTAAAAATATCCCACCCTGACTGCGTTCTGTACATTTTGTTGCCATGGTGATTGCTATGTAGAACGAGCAAAATATCCTTGTGCGTGTGTGCGTGTGTGTACTTTGGACACATGCGTGATGTGTGTTCACATGCCAGTAACCCTGCTATCAGCCAAGCACAGAAACTAAAACAATTTTCCAAGGATGCAATAATAAAGAGAACATCAACTCTCACTAAGCTATTTGGTTTTCCTCTATCATTTCCCCACTATTCTCATTATTTTCATTCTCCATCTTAGATTTCCCTTTCGCTCGTTGTGTTTCTCTGCCGTCTTCCATCTTTAAGCCCACACCTCTCTCTACATCAGCCTTCAAAGACCCTTCTGAGCCTCATGGCAACAGCTGAGACAAGGAGTGAGGAGGAGGAGGAAGACAGCGACAGACTGACAGCTTACTTCTCTGAGCAGTTTGGGGGAGTTTACTCTGCATGTGACAGTAAGTGAATGGACCTCATCTGGCTCGTACATTGCAGCAGCATCCAGACATCAGGGTACAACGCCTGGCAAAAGTCATTTTTCCACTGGAACTTTGTTGCAGCCTGTTATGTTGCAGCTGTAAACTTCGATGCATTTCAGATTTTATGTGATATAGACCAACACATGGGAGCACATGGTTTTTACAATTTAAAATCTGAAAAGTTGGGATTTAATTCGCATTCGGCACTTTTGAGGAGACGTTTTATAAAACATTTACAGGCCATGTCTCTGTCAGCTTTGCTACATCAAGAAAATTAAGTTTTTCCCTCTTCTTTTGTGCAAAATAGCTCAAGTTCAGTATGACTGAATGCAAACCCCTTGGTTTTCCCACAAAGGGTTTCCATAAATGTCCAGTGTGTTTTATAAATTTGTCGGCAGCAGTGGTTAAGTTGTGTAAGCTTGCAGTTGTGTCGTACTTTTTCTATTTACAGGCGATTGAATGAACAGAGCTTTGTGAAATTTTTTAAATGAAAGATATTGTTTTTGGCCTAACCCTGGTTTCAACTTCACAGCTTTCTCCTTGTCCCTTGGTCATGGTGATGCCGATGCTCTTTGTTTTTTAAAACTATTTTTTATAGGCTCTGGTGCCCTTAATTACAGTAATCAGACAGGAAGGGAGCAGAAAGAGGAGGGTGGAAGGACATTCATCGTGAGGATGGGAGTCGAACTCGGGATGGCAGCATCAACGTTTGTAGCCTCTGTGTAGCAGGTGGCCACTGTAACCACGTTACATCACACACAGGTGGATTGCTTACCTATTGGGAGACTTTTGAAGATAATCACCAGGTATCAGATCAGAAAGGGCTGAGTGCATATGCAGAAATCTCTTTTCAGACTTCTATTTGCCGTTTGATCGACTTTGTGTTGCTCAATTAAGTTTGTGGTTATAAAGTGAAAACTCTGAAAAAGCTCATAGGGTATGAATACTTTTACATGTTGGCAGTTTGCACCCTCCACCCCTTGGGTCTAAGAAACTAAAACACACCCTACAGAAATGCCTTTAAGGAGGCGCATCCTTGCATGATTGTTGCCTCTCTGACATCTCAACATTTGACTCTTTCTTTGCATACTGGAATCATGTGTTCACAAATTGGGTGGTGCATGGCCCCTTTCCATTTATATATTCTTTAGTGTCATCAAATTAGTTTCACATTATTCTGCCATATGATGTTCCATCTGCGTAATCACGTACAAATGTAGCTCTCTTTATGCGCCTGTGCATGATTAGAAACATGCTAGGATTCATCCCCACTAATCAGAGAAGCGATAGGCTCTTTCAATCTGGGGGTGGTCCCCATGTGGATCCACCACCCTGGGAGGAGCACACAGGAAAAAAAAAAAAAGGCCTGGTGGCTCTGTTCAACTGACTGAGTCAGCTTGTAAAAAAAAAAAAAAGAAGGGATTCCAGCAAGCTATTACTCACAAGCAGGGATTACCAAGACAACAAAATAGTATTGATTGATAATTTTCTTCCTCGCTGCAGATTGTTAGGTGATCATATACACCCTGAGGGATATATTTGAGACGGATAACAAACTGCTGAAACACGGTAAATGAGAGGCATGATGCAAGAACGGATGTTTCTGCCCTACGGTGAAATGACAACATCTAATCCTGGCTTGTGTGTTAAAGGATATGTCTGATTTATCATAAATTACATTTTTGCTATGTTTTTTTTTATTTAAGGAGCTTCAGCTGTTACATTTACAAGTAATAAAATAATTCATTAAGCAACTAATGCAGCTGTTTACAGCGTAGAAAATAAGAGTCAGGAATCAGCTTGATTTTGACAGGTTTGTGCAGATGAGGTATTTGACTTTTGTTCTGTGTTCCTTTCAATGAAATATATTAAATATTTATATAAACAGCGTTTTTACAAAAAAAAAAAAGAGGAGGAGGAAGTTGAATTAGTTTAAATATCTGTGTTATGAATCTGGGCACTCTAACAATTAAGTGTTCATCAAAAAGACAGTCTGGGGAAAGAAACTGTGTCGACGTCTTTTTCTAATAGCGCTCCAGAGCGCCAAGTTAAAGGTAAACGTCTGAACAGTTTGTGTCCACGATGTGTCAGGTCTGCAGAGATTGTATATATATATATATATATATATATATATATATATATATATATATATATATAAATACATAATCATGTTTGAACAGCTTGCTCTCAAAGCGGACTAAAACCCCAGAACTCAACATTCCTACTTAGCAGTATAATAATGCCAATTTAATATTTTCCCTTTCTCTTTAGCTTGATGGTAACAAACAGTAAGCAACCCCAAACCACACCAAGGAAGGTGATGACCTCATGAAGTTTATCCTGGTTTGGTCTGATTACTTCTGCTACACTATCGCTGTCTCCTCCACCTTCCCAATCTCTTCAAACAAACTTGTTTTACAGAAAGCGCATTCCTGAGTTTAGCAGATTGAGCGGATTTTCCTTCTGCTTCCATCTCGCCTCAGCTCAAGCGTCTGCAAGCAGCAGCCCCATTTTAAGAAGTGCTGACACTAGAAAACCCAGCATTTCTATGTGCATTCAAGGAATGCATTTTCATCCGGCTTACAGAGTCAAAAAGAGAAGGAAAGAGTTCAGAGAAAAAATGCGGAGAGACAGTGAAATACCAGCAATGGAGGGGGATTGAGAAATACATTTAGAGAAGAAAGAAAGGGGGGTTTGCATAGATATTTTTTCACTGGTCACTGGTGAATTGACTTTTATCATCGCCTTGCAAAATACTTCAACTCTTGAATTTTTAAGATTTTGTCAAACTACAAACTTCACTGCATGTTATGGGGGTTGTGACAGACCAACAAAAGTATTGCATAAAGGTTAAGTGGAAGGAAAATCATACACGCATTTACATTTTTCTTACAATTGAAAATCTGAAAAATATGCCATAAACATTTATATCTATCTCACCAGTCAGTACCTTGAAACAGACTCTTTTCTGCAATTACAGCTGCAAGACTTCCTCTTGCAGTTTTACATATTTAGAGACAGAAATGTTTGACCAGTTTTTCTTTGTAAAGTTGCTCAAGCTGGGATAAAGATCATACTGGGTCTATATGCTAAATTGCAGCTCTGAATATGTGTTTAGGTTCTTTGTCTTACTGAATGTGAGACTAAGGACCTCACTTCCAGTGCATTTACTGTACAGTAAATACTCTGATTTACTGTATTAATTGAACATCGAGAATTGGGTGGAACTTCCATCTAATTCTCAAGTCCTCATCCAGAACTTTCTTCTAGGATCTTCCTGTATTTAGCACTATCACTCTTTCAAGCTAATCGATCTTGCATTGGAACGGGAAAAAGGAAAAACATCCGAAGAGCATGATGCCATTGCCTCCTTGTTTCACTTTTCTTACAGTGTTTACCGTGTGGGTCACTAAACAGGAGCCAGGAAGAAAAAGCAAGCAGAATATCGATGGGGAAGTAACCAGAATATGATTGGATTCAACAGGAGGAACCAGCAAGGAGTGACTGAGAATGAGATGCTTAAGTAATGGGAGGTTGAATGCTGAACAAAAGACTGGCTTAGTCTTGGGCTGATGAGCTAATGGGTTGCAGGTGTGGAGAGAGAAGAAGAGAGAGAGAGAAAGAGGAAGTGACACATAGGACGAGGGAGAACACACTGTGGACTAGACATGATAAGAATAATAAAAACTACTGTAACTCAGAAAAGGATTAGACACAAGAAATAAACATGACTAGAATCAATAAGGAACTGAACTAAAAAAAAAAAACAGAAACAAGACTGATCTAATGAAAATAAGAAACTAAAGAAGACAGAAATAAACAAACTCCCTATTAATTCAAACATTTTTCTGACATTTTGATCTCATCTGACACCTTTTTCCAAATGTGGGCTGTGTTTCCTAAGTGACTTATGGCAGAACACAAACTTTCATAAAGACCAAATTTGTGGAGTGCACTAGTATCGGCCCTGGACAGACTGGCCAGGATCCACCTCAGGTGTGGATCTCTGCAGCTCCTCCAGAGTTATGATCGGCCTCTTGACTGCTTTCCTGCTTAATGTTTGCCTTGCCCATTTTGTTAAATGATGCGGAGAGGTGTGTCTTAGTAGTTGTGTTATACTTGTTTCATATTTTTAGATGGTGGATTTGATTTAGGAGATCTGCAAAGATCAGGCTGTACTTTCTCACCCCTTTCCTGACCTTTCTGGTGTGTTCCTTGGTCTTCACTATGCTGTTTGTGTGATTTAAGAAGGTGTTTGTTTGCTTTACAGTTTATATAGAATTTTCAGAGCAAAGAGGGATAGATAAAATACACATACACAATATATATATATATATATATATATATATATATACATATTTTTTTTTTTCACAACTACTTTATGTTGATCTGTTCTGTTGAACCCGAATAAAATACACTTAAGTTTGAACATTGATATGGGGCTAAATGTGAAAATGCTCAAAAGGTTTGAACACTTTTGAAAGGCAATTTGTATACCGAAAACATCTAAAAGGATGTAGGTTTCAGGTTCACATATGGTTTAGTTGTGGGGGTGGGAGTGAACCCACAGACATTCCCAGACTTTAGTAATCCACAGCAGATGATGCCTGACACACATGTGTTCTCCACAAGGACAGTGACTTTGATGGATTGTGTCCAGGCAGCCATGATCACCATTTCCTGTACTCAGATTTACTGTATTTGCATCTATGTTAAATGTGTGGTTACCATGGACTGTGATAAGAAAAAAAAAAAAAAAAAAACTTGCAAAGGGAAGTCCCAGTAAGGATTTATTTTTATTTTTCACCAACAAAGCAGGGATTTTAAGTGTGGGCATTTACTTGTTCTAAGTCCATTATCACAATAGAATCAGTTCAATGCATATGCAGTGCAATAACCTACCAGTCCTAGACTGGTCGAACTGACCCCACGTGCGCTTTTATGAGGTTTGAAAATTGATTAATTTTATTTTTTCATGGTTTCAGAAACTAGCAGGCTGCAGGACATCCCCTTCGCAACACTGTCATCTTACCATGAAATCCTCCTTCCTCTCTCAGAGCATTAAGCATTGTGACTAAGACTTACTTGCGCTAACTAAAGGTCTTCTTCACTTATTTATTTCCTAATTTTGTCGCATTAGGAATTTTCTTAAGGTCTAAGATGCTTCTCAAAAAACATTTGCCTTACTGAGGCAAAATTCTGAGAAAAATCGTACAATTCAAGATTTTCTAAGAATGTTTCTAAAATAACATCACAAGGACTACTTTTAGTCTTAAGATTCTTTGTGAGTACAAGCCCTGGATGCATTATTTACTGCTTATCCATAGTAGGGTGGCCAGGGCGACTGGTGCAGGGGGATACCAAGATGATTCAGGGTGGGTCCCGACCAAATTTATACTCACCATTTATTTTTACCTCAAAATTAGTTCTGATTCAGTGATTTTAGCCTAAGTTAAAGATTCAGGACTGTTTGTTTTAGGAAAAAGCACTCTCAAACCTGTAATGAGTCTTGGAGACATTTTAAAAAAACAAATGTGTCTTAATCAACTAATCAATTTCTTTATGTTAGAGTTTTATTTTGGACCAAAGGCTCTCAAATTCTATCCCTCTAAGTGGCTCTAATTTATCCCCATTGGAAGAAGGAACCAAAATTAAAAAACAAAATACTGTTTGCTGCAATTGGGCCATGCTACTAAAATACTAAGTGTGTTTGTATTTATATTGGATAATTGTATGTGTGTGTATTGTGCACCTTAGGTTTTGGAAAAAAGTTTTTTTTTCCTGTCAGTTCTTAGGGGTTGACACAATAAAAGATTACTTGGTGTTGGGTTTCACCTCTAATACAGCCACGTACATACAATCAACAGCTCACTCTGCCTCACAACACCTGGCAAATAAACCTAAAGATATGTTTGTGTTTGTGCTTTTCTATGTTCCAATGTTTCACCACTGGGCAGCATTGGATAACAAAATCCAAAGGTTGGTAGATTATTAAAATCGAAATAGTATAAAAGGCTGTGGTGTACATTCAGCCCAAAAGACTGGTATGAAACGAAAACAGGAGTATAACTGAAGGGATCCGCACGCAACACGCCGTGTATACCCAAAATAAAGAGATAAATGAGATTACAAGCTTGTAATGAGTCTCGAGGGAGGCTAGTGATTGAGGGATGGTAAAGCAGAGCACACTAAACATTTCTTGGCATCTCTCACTGTTGACAGAGGTTCATCAGAGTTAAGATTCCCCTGCTCCTGCAGGTATCCCTCATCGTCCCCTCAGCATCCTTAACTCTTCACTTCAGTCGACTGCGGGCCCCGTGGGAGCGTTGTGACTGCCAGCTGGGCAAGCGTGTTGACAGCTCTTTCCCATGGTTGGCCACTGATGCGTCGCTTTGTACCCTGAAAGAGACAGGAAGAGCACATCACCCCTGCAGGTAAGTACGGGGACATTTTATCATAGGGGAGCACCAGTGACAACGGTGGTCTCAGGCCGCTGGATATATTCTATTATTCACAGCCCAGCGTGAGCGTCAGATCTACCTGACGATTGGTGCAGAGGCCGATGTCAGAGGTGACATCAAACAGACAGTGGCTCTGTGACAGCCGCCGACAAGGCTGCCGTCAAGGTAATACTCAGGTGCCCCGGCAAAGGTCCCCACTCTGGAGGGACAGGAGGAATCGTGAAAGGTCATCGCGCAACACAGGTCACACCTTTGATCCAATCAGAGGCAGAATCCAGTAGGGAGAGCCTTTTTGTGAGTGAGGAGTGGAGGACAATGGTTGGCTGTCAATTTGTATTTCAGGGCCACAGCAAGAAGCTAAAAAGAACCAAGAGCCAGCAGCAGCTGCTGCTTCATCATTATTTAATACACAGGTCACTTTAGATGCTTTGGGAGTAAGACAAGAAGTGGAAAGAATAAAAGGATCCGTGATTACTGTTATTACTAAACCACATATTTGATGAGGCCCCCCTCCAATTAGAAAGTCAATTGTCGGTTATGTATTCACACAGGCTGTGAAAAAACACTGAGGGGCTGACCCTGAAGCTTGACCTTGTTCGCTTTGAACCTCTTCTCCTCACCCCTCTCATCCCCCCTCCTGCCTTCCAGTTCTCCGCTTTCTCATTTTCTCCCACTCGTTCTGCCTGCACTCAGTCTCTGGGAACACATGCTTTGATTTGGCCCGTCCTGCAACAAAAGTAAACCGCATTGCATTTTAGGAATGTAAATAGGAGAAAGTGCTTTCGTCAAAAATTGATTGGATGATTCTAGCTGGACCACATAATCATTTAGAGGGCATATGTAAATACCTCTTATGATTATGGAGGAATGCGGACTATTTCCCTTTCAAAGTCCAAACTGGTCATTTGGTTTGGAGACAGGAGGTCACAGCGAAGCATTTAGGAGCTGGAGGATCACTGCACGCCGTCCACTATTAACCACGAAGATCTATCCAAGAGCACCAGGTGCTCCGCAATAAAAATTGGCAATATGTCTAAACAACGTCTAAGTGGCTCATTTGACGATTGTAAGTTTGGCAGATTTTTGTGTTAAAATGTGTTTTTCAACATCTAGAACTGTTTTTCAGATGTTTATCAGAAGTCTAAATGTAGGTCAGAGCTGCCTCCTCTCTCATGTCATTGGAGTTGTTACATCTTCTTTTCAACACTCTAACCCTAATTGTCATCTTCACATAAGAAAAAAACAAAACAAAAACAAATACAATGTGCAGTTTACGGCTGCAGAGACCGGTTTTAGCACCGGTGTCCGCTCTACAGGTCCTGGATTCAAATCGTCTCTGTGGCCTTTCTGTACGAAATTTGAATCTTTTCTCCCTGCATGTGTGGGTTCTCTACTCAGTCAGTCTACCACAAACCTAAAATAAACATTATGACTTCACTGGCCTCTCTAAATTCTCCCCAGGAATGAGTTTAACCTGAGTTTCTCTGTGTTGTCCCACGATAGATGATTGACAACCCTGTTCAGGGTGTACCCTGCCTCTCACCTGTTTCTAAATATTTTTCTGCTGAATTCGACCATAAAGCTGTGTGTTTCGTGTGCGGAGAACATATAGCGGTGTTTAGGGATTAAGATTTTATCAGCCATCATGAAATGAGACACAAGTACAAGGATGTGACTTGTACAAAAACAGGCACAAGGATCAGCAGAGTGCTAGCGAAACCAAGAAAGCAACTAGGACTACATACGAAGCTCCACTCCACGGATGCAACAGCCTGACCAGCTTTGTATCTCAGAAAATTGCGATGTGTTAAACCATTCCCTAACGGGGAATTTATGAAGGACTGTTTGGCAGAGTCTACAGCACCAATTTGCCCTGAGAAAAAAAGCGCTCTTACAAACATCTCTCTGTGCACACCATAATGAGGCCGATCGATACTGCGAGAATTTGGTCCTTCAGAAAACTGACAATATTGACTTGCTTGAACTTGGCTCTGGACAAGAGACAAAGACACTGCAGAGCTGTAAGAAGCTCACTGGATGCCAGACCTGGCTTTTGCTGCTTAGATATCCGAAACCGAGTCTGAACAGAGTGGTGATAGATACAAACACATATCAAAACTGAGATTGTTGTGGGCAAAACATATTTTACACAATTTGTAAAAACATATGAGCGTTCAAGTAGTTTATCATTCAACCTTTGAAAACAACCAGTTAAAATGCACATTTAAAAGCTCTGGACTAATAAGGGTGATGACAATGAGTGTATGTAAATCTGTGACCGGCATTGTAAGAACTATCATCCCTCCCAGCAGCCACAGCTGCAGACACGCTATGATATCACTGCAACCTAACGCAGCCCCTCAGGGTTTAAGATACAATTTGTCAGGATTGTCAGTGGAATCCATCATCATGGTTCTCCCTGGTTAAACAGACTCTTTAGGCTGTAAAAACACACACCGGTTTGCATATCAGATGTGATCCCTGACAAGATAACTCTAAATCACGCTCGTTTGGCTGAGCAGTGTATATTTCTTGCGCAGATCAAGTGTATTCTTTAAACTACGTACTGCACAAGCCGTACTCAGACACATGGCTGAGCTCAGATCGGCTGCCATCGCTCATCACTTCCTCCCTCATTCAGAGCTTCACAGACAAGATGATTTCCTGCCTAACAGACTGTCTTTCTCCAGGGAAGAGGTCTTTGGATTGACACGGCTGCTCTTTGCATGTGTGCTTTTGTCAATCTACAGCAAACTATGTAGTGGTCCTTCTTTGCCAGCTGTGATTACTTTCAAATGAGCCTCTGTCCTCTGCTGCGCACTGCTATCCCGATGCAGAATAACAACCCTACTGACTCTGAAACCCCCATCTCATGATCAAATGCAACAGTCCTGACAACCAAATATCTCCTCGGGAAACACACAACTCCCCCAAAGGTAGGCTGATGTGCTGCGAGTGAGAATGCGGATAGCTATGATCTTGTTCTCTGTCAGACTTCAGTGTGTTTTCACAAGACAAGAGATTGGTGACAAGGCACACAAACACGCTCAGACAAGGAACGGCGTTGGCGAGGAGGTGAATGAGGAATAATAATTAACGGCGACTGTGCAGCAGGACAAAGATGCTCCCTCACGACCAGCATCCTATCCCCCCCTCAAGGGACAGAACAGGGCTTCAATTAACTGACAGGCAGACGTATTAGAATTTCTTTCATGGGCCTTGATGGGCTGCTGAGATGCAGGACTATATTGCTTTGAAAGCCAGTGTGGTTTCCCCTTCAAACGTGCCCTCTAAAGTCCTTTAATCTGCTTGGTGGTATGTGTCCTTGGAGATATGTCTACTTCCTCAAAGCACCTCATTTTCCTGTGCTGAGGTTTAGAACAACAGCAACAGTAGGCTCTGCTGCATTCAGGCTCAGACAACAGAGACACCACCAACGCATTACGGGGACACCAGGAGGCTCTAAGCAAGCGCAATGCGAAATATGCAGAATATGAAAATATCTTCTCAGAAGTAACGCATGCGAATAGTTTTGTTGGATTTAAATCTTAAATGTCAATGGATTTCGCTGAGAATATATGTGATTTTGTAATCTGAAATAACTCGTACTCTTTTTTTCATTCTCATTTTATGTTCCTGGTCATCTGCTGTAAGGTGAATCTCCAACAGGTTTCTCTCACCCTGTTTTTAGTTCAATCAATTCTCCCATTGATTCTGACAAACTTTATTCCCTGTAACATCCTGGTTATTAAAAAAAAGCATACTTGCTGCATGACCATGCCACCACCATGCTTTACTGTTTAGATAGCGTCTTTAGGGTGATTTTCTACATTAGTTAACCTCAGTTAACACAAACTTTTATGAAATTAGGTGAAAACATCCACTGTTGGTCTCGTCCTACCAGACTTTGGTTTCCCTGAATTTTTGCTTTGGGACTTTAACTGCAAGAGGAATGTGTGCACACAACACTTTTCAGATTTGTATTTGCAAAAATGTTGGAAAGCATCCATTCAACTTTCTTTTTACCCAGGTTTTGTCTTGTTTGTTTTGGTATAACACATTCATCTCAATGAAATGTGTTGAAGTTTTTGGTTGTAATATGACAAAAGTGTGGAAATGATCAAAGTATGTTTACAGACCCGAAGTTCTGAATCTTTCTTTGGCACACAGAAGTGTCCTACAAATATAAATAGATCCAAATATGAAGATTTTAGACTTTTTATTTTCTTTTACATGTATACTAACTGTGTTATTGGAAACAGAGCCGATACTTGCTTTTATGTGAACAACTTTGGCCAATAAAACCGATTCTGAATCTACATCATTTATATTCTTGTAGAAAAATTTGAAAATAATTCAGCTGAAGGATAATTTCTTATCACCTCCTGAGTCTATCAGAGCCTCACAGGGTTTCCAGCTATTCTCTCTCATTATATTAGCAGCTTAAAAGATCAATCATTTGCAAGGCTACGTCTTCATTTCTGTGACAAATTCCAATCCAGGCTCATTGGAAAACAAACAGAAAGAGTCATAAAACAGAACTGCTCCAACAAAAACATGATTTCAGCTGCATTTGTTGTTCTTTTGGCCACAAAAGAATAACATCTGAGAAAGCTGCCAGTGGATTCTGCAACACTTTCAGAGAAGAAACACAATCTTCTCATTAATATTTCAAAACATGCAATCATTTTCAATAAACTATTGAAAAGTGTCATTTATTCCAGTACCTTAATTATGCAACTACATTTAGGGAGAAGGCAAAGTAGTCTTGTTGCCTGTTGACACCCCCCACCCTGCCCTCGACGCCAGTGCTGACTTTTCCTTGAACTGCTGGGTCATTTTCCCGTGCAGGATGCTGACCGCCTGCGAAACGTTGTCCAGGTTTCACCTCCCCCAGCAAGAACCCTCAGTCCTCCCCAGACGCAGCAGTTCGGCAAACTGTTTACACTTGACTACCCACAACTGGATCACTGCCAGTCACACCTGGAAGGAGGCCCACATCGACCAACCTACAGGACAGACCTCTGGACCTCATGTAGAGAGGGCTACCTCTCTGGTCTGAAGTAAAGTGTCAATTTGCCCATGTTGTGTTAATTTTGTTTCCTCTAAAGGGAGAAATAAAACATTTTAACTCGTAAACAGATTACTAGAAAACTCCCAAACATTATTTATTTTTATTTTTTTTTTTGTCAGTTTAATGCGAATAACATTGTGTTCACTCATGATGGCTTCCATGAATACAATCTGCTGCTTACAATCAAAGCAGCAAATCCTCCTCTGGCTCACAGGTGCTCTGCAGTTCATGACTGCCGAAGTCCCACTTCTAACTTGTCTTTAAAGACTCGCTACTTCTCCTTCGTCTTCCACTGCCGCGGCAGGTTTCAGGCACACTTTTCGCTAATATACGTGCAAGTAAAAAACCCTGACATATTCAGCAAGCATGATGTAAGTCTGAGATAGAGAGAAATCCTGCTGCTCACAGGGAATTCTTCAGAAGCAGAAAAAAAAACAAGTGAAGGATAAAGAGAGAATATACTGCGAGTTCTTTGTAACTGAAGAATAAATGAATTCAGAGACTTAAACACAGATAGAGAGGCATATCATTCCACACTCAGGGTGAAATGCAAAACTGGCACAAGCTGCATGAAAATGTAATTGTTTTTGTTTAAAATTACTATTTTAATGGATGATTTCTTTGGGTAATACCCCAAATTTGTGAACCTTGTAAATAGGGCAGGATTTGTCACTCGATGAATCAGGAAGAGAAGATTTGTGTCATGTAGTAAGTAGTGCGCGGTACAGATTCAGCAGTAAAGTGGTTGGTTATAATGGAGATGAGCCAAAGAAAAATACTGTCTGGTTCTAAGGGTTTGGACATGGATGAAGAACTAAAACTGTTCACCCAAGTCTTTCAACGTTTAAAGAGATAGTTCAGGTTTTGCATTTTTCAAAGCAGGTGTTTGTGGTTCAGCTATGAGCGGTTCCTGTCTTGCCTGTGGGAAACTTTACTTCCAAATGCATTATGTAAAGACAAACCTGGAAAAAAAACATGCCATGTGATTATCAGTAACAGCATTTATTCCCAATTCGTTAGTTTAAAAAAGTGGTTCTGAAAGAGACATACAGTATTTACAGTGCTTTGAAAGGTATTAAAATCCTTCAATGTTTTCAAATCAGTATATTTTATTAGAATTTTATGACTGCAAGACATTAAAAATCTTAGAAGTAAAAAACATGCATGGATTTGACAAATTTTACAACTAAACATCTGAAAAAGTGTTGCATGCTGTAGGATTATGCTCTTTTGAGTGTACTTTGTAGAACCACATTTAATTGCAGCTACGGTCTTTTGGGTTATAGCTAAGCCCAAAAGCTTTTAGAAATAAAAAATAGCTTAAAAGTAATTTTATAATATTAGCAATGTATTCCTTTTGACTGAAAGTATTGCTAACTTTTTTGAGCTGCATAGCCAGAGCCCAGAATTGAGTCTGATAGAGAATCTATGGAGGGAACTCAAGAGTAGGGTGTTAGCAAGAAGGCCTTTCCACCAAAATAGAAAGACTTGGACCTCATCAGTAATGTTACAACATCAAAAAGCAGTGGGAACCCCCCTCCCCTCAATCATAGGGAAACAAGAAATATGTCATATTTTGTACATTATTTATTAACTTTCTAGGCTTGAGAACAAACTATAAACAATGAATTTGCCTCAATAGTATTTTTATGTTGCCATCTTGTTTTTTCACACATATCTCGATGTTTGTTGTGTCACCCTAATTTTCCCAGCTTGAGACAATAAAGGATATTTCTATTCCATTATTATCTGTAGGTTCAACACGTTATTTTTTTTTTTCTGGTTTCTAATTTTTCTGGTTATTTCACTGCCTTTGTAGCATTTAGACTATTTCAAAATTCCCAACTCTTATTATTGTCCAACAATGAATAGGTTATACTAGTATAACTGTATACTGACTACTGTATTTGGAAGATAGTCCAAAAATATCAGTTTTAATCACTTTTTGGTATTTTAGAGCTATTTTAAGAATTGTGGATCCAGTTCATCCTAAATTTCAGGTTGTCTACAGACAAACAGGTTACAAACTCGCCCACTTTGGGTTTTCAAATGCATGATTATTAACAAAGTAAAAAGAAAACAACAACAAAAAAAAACAGGTAAAATATTGAAATCAAGATCTGATTTAGTGAATGGAAGATAAAACAGGCCGGTATTAAAATATGGTGAATTTTTCATGAGGTAATTGAAGTCTGCTGAGTAACAGAGTGCAATTTGCTACAACAACTTCATCAATAAATTACTGTTTGTTTTGTCCGTATTGATAAATAAAAAATATATATATCACAGGCACATTTAAGGCACAAGCTTGGCTCAGACTTTTACTCTTCTTCATTAGGGACAGAAGCAAAAAAGGGAAACATTTTCTGTTGCAGAAATTAGCAGAGGATGAGAAAAACACAGAGAGACGGAGCACGAGAGCTAGAAAGAAATAAAGTGAATCCATTGCCAAAAAAACCAGCATGTCCTGCAGTGACATGTATACTGAATACCAATCAGGGGCAACGGGGCTTGGCGGTCCAGGCGCAGCACTCATTTCCAATGCACACGCTGTAGCTCAATCAGACGGGCCCTGGCAGATAAAAAGGGATCGCTTGCCTGGCTCTCAGAATATTAGCTAATGCCACATTTGCAAGTCTTCAAGAGCAAAGAGGGACTGGGTGGGGGTGGGATGGGCAATAAGAGGGAGATGAGGGAGATAAGAAGCGATGGAGAAAAAGTGTTACAAGTAAAGAAGAAAAAGAAGATAGGAAAAGTAAAAAAAAAAAAAAAACTTCTCCGTTTGGTGCAGCTGAAAAAAAAAAAGAGAGATTATTTCTCGTAATAAAATGCTGTGAATGGCTTTGTAGTTCACAACTGATGGAAGTGATGCCTGGATGGGGATTACTCTCTTTTCATCATAAAGCCCCATCTGGTATACTAGCAAGACCACGTCTGCCCAGGCCTCTCGCCCTTTTAAAGTGCAGTCTTGGGTTACACATCAATCCAGTCCTGCTGCAGCTGTGCCGGGAAAAGACGGCAGGTCCAAGCTTTTGCGCGCACACACACACACACACACACACACACACACACACACACACACACACACACATGGCGGCGTGCTAACATGCACACACACACACATACACACACACACACACAAAAAGAAACGCTCGTCAATTACAGCGCGCGTTCAAATGCAACCGGACAGATGGGTATTCGGGGATGCAGGAAGATGCACAGACACGTGTAAAAACACGCCGTCGACCTTCGTTCCGTGTGCCAAGTTATCACAGAAACAATGGTGAAACGCACAAAAAGAAGAAGTGCTTTTGAAGCAGGCCTATTTCCAACTTGAAAGAGTCAGTCGTAATTAAAACCAATGGGCAGCAATGCGAGATAAATGAATAGCAGAACATTCACCAGACCCCTCCTCATCTTTTAACTAAACCACTGGTCCGGTGGCTGGCAGATGTTCTGGCTCCATTTGATGTGCGCTTCTGCATTCCCATGTGTTTCTGCACACACTTCTTAGAGTCTGCGCGTTTCCCTCTGATTGGCAGGACGTTATTGTTTTATTTCCCCCTCCACTTCATCTCGAGAGATCAATCATGGCTGTACTAACAGTCGTAAACCTACCGTTGGCCCCGGTGCTTATAAGGCTTCGATTTGACTCTGCTTAAGTGAAATGGTTAAAACTAAACCCAAATTGACAAGAGCGTGTTGGGATCAAATCACCTTTTAAATACACATGCTAATACTCATTAAATATAACACTAAAGCAGAACTCTGCCACCCTGAAGCACATTCTGAAAGCAGACGTGTACTCTGGTCACATATAAAAAACTAAGGCAAACATATTACAGATGCCAAAGAAAATCTATACTTTACTATTGTTTACACAGCATTACTTTTCTGCATTATGTTACAGCGAGCAGAATCTCCTTAGATGTCGCATCTCAGTACACTTTCACACAGGAAGATCATGTTTAATTCATAGCCTGCATATGTGGCCTCCACATATGGTTCTTAAAGTAGCAGCCGTATAAACGGCTTTAACGTGTTTATGATTGAAGTTGTTTTAAGAGAGTACACCCCAGCTCTGTCTTGCTCCCGCTGACTGTCGTGTAGTGTGAGCCTGAAATAATGACCTAAGAAACGACAAGTGAACTTTTGTCATGCAGGTAAGAAATTAACTGCAGATAACCTTTTAACAGACATCAAATCAAGATTACGCCTGACAAAAGAGTAAGGCTGTGCAGAAATCAATAAAATATGTTTAATTTAACCTATAATAATGGCTGTGCTTTTCATATCTCTTTACTTTCATGTCAGGCAGCCAGTCTTATTGGAACCGGTTTACATGACTGGTTTTCAGAATGGGTTTTCACATGACAATCATTGAACTGAAGCCTGCTTTGTTGATGGGACCTTTGGATAAGCCCTTGGATTCATCGGATCTAGATTTGTAATCGGCAAAGACTTCTGCTTTCAGTCTGTACCTTAAAGTAATACGGTTTAAAAATCATAAAAAAACATTCACCCAAACTGAAAAAAACTTGCGCCTCACACACGCGATTCCTTTTAGATCTGGACGTGTCACACGTTCAGCTCCAAGTACAGGATGACCATGACATCAAAACACTTTGTTCTTGGCCCTTTATTTCATCTTCTAAGACAAGCTAATCTGCACTTTTAATCAATGAAAGCCTCATAAACTTTATCTACAGAAGGTAAGACAATAGGTGCTTATAAAACTTTTGAAGGAAGAAGCCGCTCACACGTAACAAAGTAGTATTAAAACTGAGTTTGGTCTTGAAGAATAATGGAAATTCATCCCCATTCACTCCCATTTCATAAGTTTTTTAAAGGAGATTCAACTGATGGGTCATATTCCTCGAGCAGATGTACAATTATTCTTTTTAGAAGAGACATCTGCCTTAAAGCGACAAATGATATTAGAAGTCAGACATTAAAGTGAAGGACGTGATTCACTTTCTGACTTTCTGGACCTTTAATTCCCCTTGTCTAAATTGGCCAGGCAGGACTCTTCTTCATCTTTAGACCGTGTCATCCTCACATTTCAGCACATTACGGGAAGAAAGGCCGGCCCCATTGTTATCTCGCGATCTGCCTATTCCTGCTTATTCCTATGCTAGGACAGGAACAAAGAGGATAATATTACGACTGGACTGAGATAAATTAAACTTAATTTCACTGGAATTAAAAGAAGCGCTTGATGGTTTTGAAAAGAGAAGCGATAATGAGGAATTCAATTTGATTAGTTTGCCGTCAAAGATCGTCTGACCGGTCTGTGGGAAAGCATTGACGGAGCTTCTCTTTCAGTGTTTGAAATTTATGAACGGATAAAGTGAACTAGAGAGACGGAGAGATGGGTTGGGTTAATGTTATGACTCTACTGAAAATTGTGCTGTTAACAAATTGGTGGGTCTCAGCTGTTTTCCACCGCTTCAGCCTCCAGGTATGTTCGCCTGCCTGTCTCCGGCTTCATTGTAGTGCTTCTTTCAATGTCGGACTCTCAGTTAAATCTGGACAGCGCAAATGACAACGCTACCGGCAAGAGAGAGGCGGCTGACAGACGAGGAGAGAATAAAAGGAGCATAAATCAGCCCCCCTTCTGCTTCCCCACCACTTCTCCCCACTGTCAGCCGGTCTGGACAGCCCCGAGGAGATCAAACCTGTTTGTAATCCCGCTCTTCCTCTTCATGTCTGTGTGTTTACAACCTGACCATATTTCTGCTGCAGCTCTGTCTGTGGTCTACGTCCGTCTCCATTAGATCAAATGTAGGAAGGTTGGGGGGGAAGAAATGGGATGCATTCATTGTCCTTGGCTGACAAGTTTCTCGTAGTGCTTTTGTTTAATCCGCGCTGACAAATGACGGGCAATTAATTTGTGCAAACCGCTCCTGCTCAATCTCCGCATGGTCACAATAGACGTCTTGAGCCTGAGGTCTGAGCGGATTGTGAAGTGTTTGCTATGTGACGCTCATCGGACAGTTTATGCTTCGCTGTCAGGAGAAAGGTCAGCTAACTGACTAGGATAGCATTTTTATGCCCATCTGTGGATCACAGGATCGGAATCTGCTGGGTTGCTGTGCAGGAGGAAAAAAACCCTTTTGGGTGCAACTCTGGAACATCTTCAATGGAAACCGCATGACTTTAAACGGGTAACCACCGGGTGGTCCAATAAGCTGTATGATGACATTTACTGACACATGTGTCTCTAGCAATTAATTTCAACTCCTTGAAACATCAACTTTTACACCCTCTCTTTTGGGATGTTTCAAGCTGTGATTTATCTGGAACTCAGAGAAATTTGATCAAAAGATGACATAAATGAATTCCAAGCAAGTTGCCACGGGTTTCCCAAGGGCCTCTGTGGTTTTCTCAATTAAACCGATCCTGATAAAACTTCAGATCTTTTCAAGAAAGAAAGGGAAAAAAAGACTATATTACAAAACACACCATTAAGGGCTAATAAGGTCTGTACAAACATTCTTCATAAATCCTGCTTTCTGCTGATGTCAACCCAAAACTCATGGTCAGAAGTAAACAGGATGCTGTAGCGCTCACCACATCCTATCCCAGTCATCTGCCTTACTAAAGCAGAAAAACTAAAACATATCTCTGTCATGCTTTTAATTTACAAGCCCTCTTGCTCTGCAAACAATCTAACACCGCAAACTCTACACAACTCTTTTGGTCTGTAACTTCAAAGAAATAGGGAAATCCCTTTTCACCAACTCAGATTTGACAAATAAGCACGACTGAATGAATAAGCAACATTTTGCTTGGTTTGCTGGTTTCATGTCCACATTTGCTAAAAAAAAAAAAAGATTGTTTCTTGAGCAAAACAACAGCCACCTTAATAAGATGGTGCAAAAATTCAGAGTGTGTTGCTCATATTACCAGACCAGACAAGAAAAGACCAAACAAGGGGGAAAAACAATCTGTGTATTATTGTTTTTGTCCATTTTGTGCTCCCAAATTTACAAACAACTGAGCCCACTATACACGTCTTGGCCATGATTAGTCTGATTTCCCCATGCTGTAGGCAGTGCTGAGTTGCTCTACAAATGACATAAAAGCCCAGTAATCAGCTTGTAGGACGAATCCAGTTTCCCATTATGAAGCTGGGAAATGTCTTATTACAGCCAAATGTCTTTGCTGTCTGATATTCAACAATGACTTGTTTAGGACTCTTCCGCTTGCGCAGAAATCACAATTTATTGGGATGGAGAAATATTGTTGAGAAGGAGGAAACAAAGCTGCAAAAACCACTCCGTTACACAAAAACTGATTTCTATATTACCTTAAGGCAGTTACAACTAATTTATTTTCAACTATTTTTTAGACGTCTCTCTGCTTCAGCACACCTGGCTCCAATAATAGCTCATTAGCAAAGTGTTGCAGCTTTGTATTAGCAAAGCTTGACTGTATGCTAGTGAGGCAGCTTTGCAACAAGGGATACATAAGAAAGTTGCAGGACTCTGGCTCTCGAGGAATGTAGTTTGAGACTACTGATCTAAACAGATATCAGTACTGAATTTCTTGTTTTTTAATAGTAATCTTGCATTAACAGCATAGAATACTATATGCTACGAGCCTGGTAAAAACCAGCCCCCTGCCCAATGCTTTGCTTCCTACAGAGACTCCGGGCTCTCGGCTAATGAGAAATAATTGCTTGCTGGAGGAGTGGACTTTGTTGAAGTTTTAAATTTTACCCAAGGGTTGATATTTGCCCCATGACATATGTAAATAATGCTATGAAGCTTACCGAAAATCACCCTTGCCGTAAACAATTATCCACCACTGCGAAGAGAGAAATGCAGAGCCGAACGATACAGCAGTTAATGATAATTCAACATTTGGAAGCATGGCCAACATTCACTGAACGGCTTCACTCACTTCCTCTGCTTCCACTGCTAAAGCTACAGGCAGACTACAATTCTAAAACAGCGCAGAAAATTGACGTCGTCGTTCGCAACTTCTCCTTCTGTTCACTGATTGGCTCAGTGGGAATTCTACCGGAGGAATTCAGTTCAGTGGGAGAAATCCCAGGCTGTGCAGTGAGGGAAGATTTGAATCGAGCAGAATTGCGCAGAAAGGCAATGGTCAGGCTAATGCACCATATACATATGCTAATAATATTAAAAATTTGGAGCCACCAATATTTGTCTTTTTAAAGGTGCCTAAGACTGTTAGTAACTGCACTATTACAGTACGTTACACAAGGTCTGCACATTATCAAAACCATATTGTCAAATGTGGGTTCCGATTCAAGTCTGAAGCGTTCTTTAAACTTGGGTTGAGACTGTAATTAATTAATTACATAGATTTTAATCATTGAACATTTTTAAGCAATTAAGCCCTTTTAATACATACTAAAGTCCCAAGCCAGAACTCTTGCAATGAGTTTATGTTACTTTCGTGAATCTAACATAAAACAATTTAACAAGTGACGTCTGCATACTACAAAAATGGGTGATAAAAACACTTCTTTTGACCCACTGAGGGTTAAGTTTTTACTTCAAATGATGCAGGAAAAGACTATTGTTGTCTGCAAGTTGTGCAAAAAAAAAAAAAAAGAGTTAACCTATCACCAAATCAAACCTAAAATGTCTTCATGCAAGCACCAATGTCCCTATTGCTAATGTCAGCTTCCACAATCCACATTTGTAAAGAAATATTTTTTTTCAAAGAAGCTATATGAACCATCAGGGGTTCCTTGAACACTTCTAAGTGCAATGGGGATAATGGTACTTTGCACCAAACTGATCTCCCTACTATTTTAACCAACATACCACCCTAGAGTCGTCCCGCTTGGATACCTGTCTTCCGCTAAGATTTGTGAAAATATTCAAGTGTCGTGAAGATTTCAAAGAATCAAACATGGTGACATCCAGCAAGGAGTTAATAAAGGAAGTGTTGCCATGCTGACAACCTCCATTTCATTCTTGAATTTAAAGAGTCAAACAAACAAACCAGGGTCAATCTGTCAATAGGTGTCCAACAGGGAGCCCATGATAGAGGGACTGGAGTTGAGAAGGGTGGGTCAAAAGAGAGTGTTTAAATCAATATCATCACCATTGCAGGGACATGCTATGATGTCTGCAGAAAAAGAACAGCAGTTGTGGTCTGTTATAGTTTGATAGGCTGAAATGAAATGCCTTAACAGGCAATGACCGTAATGGCTGCCTGCAGAGCAAAGAGCGCACTCTCCTCTCCAAGCCTTCCGTCTTTTTAGAGCTTCGAACAACTTCAGTTTGTCTTTTTGGTCAACCAGAGACACAGTGAATGGAAAAATCCTCCCTGCTGCTTGAAATAAAAGGCCAAAATCAAACAAACACCAGGAGAGTTTCACCATATTAGCCCCGTCTACACTTAGGTCACATCCCACAGAGAAGTGAATGCAAAATCCCCCTTAAGTTAATTTTATAAGACATATCCTCCCTATGCATTATGACTTCTTTCTCCATGCTGAAGCCTTTGCAGCTGATAGTCAAAAACCACCTGCAGGAGTTATTTAACAATTTCCTGAAGTGCAGCTGGAGCAGTCCTGTAGCTATGTCCAACATCCAGAAACATCAGTAAACCCAATTACAAATGCTAAATTTTTTAAGTGCATGCCAACAGAAAAAAATAATAATAATAACAAAAAAAAATTATACTTAGCAGAAATTAAAACAACAGTAGCAGCGCTAATAGCGTCTTACAGAACACAGACCCCCTACCTGGCAGCCCCTGTTTCCACGACCCCCAGCTGTTTGTGGATTGTCGAACCATAGCGGCCCGTTGACAGCCTCCCCCAGATTGCCAATTTGCCGTTGGTGGTCCAAGGTTTCGCCTATCCTCTCTCAGCATTGTGCAACTGGAATAGGTGCGTCCTCCCCTGTTCACGCTGCGGTTGTAGCTCCCCGATCTGATTGGACAGCGCTGAGCGAGACCTCATCAGCAGAACATCCCTGTTGTCATGACAACTTGGCGATTTCCCAACAGGGGTGTGTTGGTAGAAGGGTGGGGTGGCGGGTCACGTTTGCTTTCTTGCCTCCGACTGGCACAAGCAGACAACTCATTTTTCATCATCGTTACTTCAGCGCTTGCTGTTTCCCTCTTTCACAGACCTAGCGGGCTAAGCTAATCTGCCCAGCCTGCGATTTTCGAGAATTTATGGGCCATTCTGCTCTAAACCTATGAGTCTACAGGCAGCTGTCTCACCAGGATTTCTTTGCCCGATGTCTCGCACCACAGGATGCCAAATCAGCTTAAAACGATAACCATAGTCATTATTCTGACACATGAAATTCAAGAGGTGGATAGCAAATTTAGCAAGGGCCTTTTAAGTCAAAGCAGTGCAAATGATTTTCTTTTCCGTTTGGATCCGTGGATAATTATTATTTTAGCCCTTAAGCATGAATGCACACAATCAAAAGTTCTTCCAGGTT
Organism: Poecilia latipinna; assembly: GCF_001443285.1. Lineage (NCBI taxonomy): Eukaryota > Metazoa > Chordata > Actinopteri > Cyprinodontiformes > Poeciliidae > Poecilia > Poecilia latipinna. Next base: position 648,373 of record NW_015112796.1, on the reverse strand, counting down.
TGTTTGAGAATGTTAATTTCAGACAATACATTTGAGAACCATATCTCAAGTTTCTATTAGAAAGTGAACATTGAGATTACAACCAAACATCTCACTTCAAACATGAAAAAAAAAAAAAAAACATTTAGGGCTAAATTATCAAAACTAACTCACTATTGTGCCAGTTTTGTCATCATGCTAACTTAACATGCCATTCAATAATATAAAAAGGGAAACTAAATCCCACAGATTGAGTCTGGAACAGATCAAGGACAACAAAAGAAATAAAGAAGTCGGAGAGGACAGAAAAGAGGGTGAAACTGGGAAGAAAGTAAAAGCAAAGCATTATTCTGTTGTCAACCATGCCATGCACAGCCCAAGCAGATGAATGTTTTGTGCCTGAGACACCCGCTGTGCTGCTAGCCTGCTAGCCCATGATAGCTAGCCTGTTCCCAGGGTTTTTTCCAAATTACCTCCTGCCGAGATGGAGATGATGACCTTGGCCACTGCTGGAGCTCTCCTCCCCCAACTAGGGAGTGAAAGGCGGATGCAGGACAGAGGGCTCAGGCCTTTGATTACTAATCCCCCAAACATTGTACTCCAGCCGGCACCCTACCTGGCCTTCAAGCCGGAGGCAGCTTGGCGGTGGCCGCTGAAAGCAGGTGATGAATGGGGCATAGCTGCTGGAAGCCAGGCTCCCTGGGTAGCAGGGGAGCTTTGCAGGCCCACAAAGAGGCTCATACCAGTTTCTGTTGGATTCTCAAAAGTTTTAATAGATTTCAGAAGAAACTAAAAGCATGCATGCTATTAGTGTTTGAGCGTTGATGAGAGGAGACCATCTAAAAAAAAAAAAATGGACATGTGACACAATTGTTAACAATAAAGTAAACAAGCGAGAGAGAAAAAAAAACAGCCAGCATGAGCATTACTTTCACTTTGACCAAACCAATAATCACCAAGTTATATACCAAAACAAAAAAGTGATGAACTTGATCACACAAATCTTAATAGAGCGTGGTATGAAGGGCTATAAATATCTTACAGCAGTAGGATCCTTTTTGTATTGCCGCCGCCCAGCATGTGTTAGGGACTTAAATCCAATCTGAGGTCATCAATGGTAATTCCAAGTTTTACCATTTTATTTTTTATATTTAGTAACTAAAAGAGCCTTCTGAAGATTTTGGTGAAAACCTCAAAATAGTGTCTCTGTAAATCTTTCTGGTGTTCATTGAAAAAGTAAATATTTTTCCATAAAATGTCTGTGGAAATAAACTGACAAAAGGAAGGTATTTGTACAAAATTTGCCATAACAAGCAGAAGACACCGACCAGCACAATCACACTGATCACTGTGGGCAGTAATGGCGACACTCAAATTTGTTGATTCAGGTTTTCAAACCGTGACGAGCAATTCAGCGCTCTTGCCGAACCTATCTGGATTTTGAAAAAAGAAAGTTCAGCGAAATCACAGAAGTAAAAAAACAAAAGCACAAACCTCCTCAATTGTAACATCAGTAGCATTTTGACAGAGACTGCTGGATGCCGGAATCTTAAGAGTACCGGAGCTGAATTCAATGCCTCTTGTCAGGGGAGCCTGATGTGATTATCGCCCCCTGCTAGGGCAGGGATAGTGAAGTTGTCTCGTGCTGGCAAGGACGCCCAAAACAGCGCTGCGGGATGCCCCTCTCGTCGTCCCTGGTCCGGGAACATTGCAGCAGACGCAACGGGAGTGCAAAACATCCATCATCTTTAGCAAAAGGTTCTGTGTGTTTGTGTGTGGCGTCCGCGCATGTGTGAATTCCAATTTTGTTTTGCAGTGCAACATTGTTGTTCCTCTTCATGCATGGCAGCAAATGGGATACTGGAGACAAACTACGATCACTGATCTATAAACTTGTGTACGAGGTCAAAGCGCAGTCGACTGGACACTTCTGGGCTTATTTTTTTAAATGCGTCTTCCTGGGTGTGTAAAACAACTCTAAAACAGTCCCTTGAGTATGCACACATTTCTGTTTGCCAGAAAGCGGGTAAAAATCATTGTTTGTGCTGCCTTAGGAATATTCCCCTCCTCGTACTTTCCACTGAGGAGTCTGTTGCTCCAGGCTCATATCGACAGATCCACTGCTGCCTATTGATCTATGAATTTGTACAATGTGATAATAGCAACATGTCTGTTCAAGTTGTGGGTTTGTGATGTGTCTCTTTATCTATTTTTTTTAATGTTTTTGACTGTATTTGTGAAAATAATTTTTGCAAGAGCAGCTAAATACAAAAGAACATTTAATTAAACAGGCCCTCAAAAATTTCAGTCATCTATTTGAAGGCACAGTTTGCTTTAAAGCCACGCAAAAGTTGCAATTTAAGTAGAAATAATGAGTACAAAAAGTTAGACATAAATAAAACCCAGAATAGTAAAAGGCCTCGGGATAACGAAACACTTCCCTAAGGAAATGTGAATGCATGCTGATTGGAAGATGGGTTTTACATGTGATTTTAAGATGGAACTTGCAGCTCAAGCAGGTGTATGCCACACTGATAGTTAACCCAACTGGTGATGCGTTTCTATGTACTTCGACCACCCCGGCACAGATCAGGAGAGCTTGCCTTAGTTATCAGGGCATTTCAGTAGTTTTCCCCACATTGTACCACCCAACCCCCCTTTTGCTTTCTGTGCTGTCCCCCTAGAGGCAAAGTGGGTAAAATAAGACTTCAAAGCAACTCCAAAATAGTCCTGACACAAACTCATTTCCTCATGTTACATGATGGGGGCTGGCAGGCTCACCAGACTGCTCCAACTCTGGTATGTCTCAGCCTCCTGCTCTGTGCTACTTCATAACAAGGGGTGGTGACAGGATGCCATTTTGACAGAGTGATTATGGACAGTCTGACACAGACTTAAAAGAAGCACGTTGGGGGTGGAGTGTAGGGTATACAACCATCTATCTGTGGGTCATGGTGCGCTCAGATGAGATGTGGAAATGGGCGCTCATTTAGGGGGATGCTATTAGTAATAAAAGGCCACAAGTGAAAGTAAATAAGGATGAAGCAGCGAAGTACGTCAGTTTACTGGTTATACTGCTAATACGGGTTTTGTTAGTTAACATGAGATGACTTTGTACAAACGGCATCTAAAGGGTCAGTTACCAAACAACAAGCAAAAAAAAAAGTTAGGTCATAGTGAGATCAAACATTTTAGCCTCACACCTTATTATATATATACAGTTGTGGTCAAAAGTGTACATACACTTGTAAAAAATCATAATGTTATGGATGTCTTGAGTTTCCAAT
>NW_015112796.1:632171-640435 GCF_001443285.1 Poecilia latipinna | reverse complement strand
ATTGGAAACTCAAGACATCCATAACATTATGATTTTTTACAAGTGTATGTACACTTTTGACCACAACTGTATATATGACACTCAAAATCTCTGAGTAAAAATAGAATATATTTGGTTGCTAATAAGGATGTCTTATTGGGCTAGCAGCATTTTAGATACTTGGGGGCAGAAAGAAGTTTGACACATAGAGAAAAGATGCAGTTGGTTTGTACTGTCTAGGTGTGTAGTCCCATTTTATAGCACAATCAAGTAACTGTGCTTCCTTCAGTTTATTATAAAAATCCTACATATCAAACAATACTTAAAAGAAATTTCACCTCGCAATGTGACGCCTTGAAATTGGACCTCTGTCTATTTAAGAAATTCTTGCTTTTTTTTCATTATGCCATTTGCAATCGTTCTTAGGAGCATTGCACTATGAGTGTTTTCACACCCGATAGTCCGATAGACTCAATTCGATTTGCTCATTTTCAGCTGGTGCGGTTCACTTTCAAACTGCACTATGTCAAACGATCCAAGCGAAAAACCTGATTCCACCTTCACCTGTGGTGGCGCTGCACCAAAACTGAATGAATCAACACAAAACCTCCGAAGAAGACCTATGGAGTTAGATTTGTTTGACATGATTTTTTTTTGGTTGAATACTACTTTTTTTGTTTGACATGATTTTTTTTTTGATTGAATAATTGTGAAACAAATCTAACTCCATAATTGGCTATTAGCCGCTCCTGCATGCGCCATTACCACACACTCACTGAGTCACGTCCACAAAACCATGGGATAAGCAGGAATCTGTCACAGAAATGTTCGTAGCTCCCTTATTTCTTACCCGATTTCTATAAAATATGAAATAAAGCTCTATAAACAGTAAAAGCCTGCGCACACTAATGACCTGGAAATTTGTTCATTTTAATTTTTTCCATCTGCTTTCATGTTCTCCTCCACCCCCTCTCCTAACAACACAGTTTTTGTTACTTAACTAAAATGAGCGAAGTTTGTTTGTCCCCCCGCTAAAGGAATATAAGCACCTTCAATTCTCGCTTCTATCAATTTCTTTGTTTACGAGTTAGGAGACGTGAATGCAGCTAGCTAGCTTCTTCTCTGTTTCCTAGTAGCCATCGTAGCCTTGCGCCTCCTGTCAACCGGGTTATTTGTTTTTTGGGAAGACGTCAGTGTTTGAGAAAGTTTTTTTTTTTCCGCCGTGGCTGATTGGTTAATTATTTTCGTGTGGAAAGGAGAGCCGAGGAGACGCAGAGCCGTGGTCCATGTAAGCAGGTAACAGAGCTAAGGTAAGCTGCATATTCTTACCTTATCGCAGGTAGCAGCTCATTATGTGAAATTCAGCCCTGTCCAGACTGTAAACCAGCTGACAAGCTTTTTCTTTGTTTTTATGGAGGTTGGGGTTGGCAAACAGCATTGCCACATAGCTCCTCTTCTGCAGTGAGGCATGCAGCCGTGTTTGTCTTCACCTTTACAACTTCAGTATTGCTGCATGAGTGACGATGGAGTGACGTTATGCTGTGAAATTATTATTATTATTACTTTTTTTTACTGCAGGTATGTTTTTGATGATTGAATAACATTATAACATGATACAAAGCTCTCAAAAAGTGTATTTTACATAATATACCAGTTTTAATTGAGTCGGGACTCCATAGCGCCATCTCTAGTCCAAAATCTAGAATACATAAACTGATATAACCTGGACTGAATATTTTACATTGAATTGAGAATATTTAAAAATATAAAATGGTATAAAACATTGTTGGGATCACTGAGGGATCTGGGGCCAGGGCCTGTGGCCCCCACCTGGGTGGGGCTTTAGTGGCTTTGGTAGGTGACTTTCTGGTGGGTTACTACCGTGTTACTGACCTGGTCGCTTCGCTGCTCCTGGGTAGATCTGGGGCGGGTTAGGGATTCTGGGGGAGTGCCGCCCTTGAACTGGGGTCCTGGCTGGGCATAGGGGGCTTAGTTCCTGCTGTTATGTTACCATGGGTTTTGGGATGGTGCATGAACTGGTGCATCAAAGGCCTGGGGCCTTCAATCCACTGGTGGGCATTGGGACCGCTTAAGCTAGTGCAGAGGTTTTTCCCATCTGCAGGTTCTCTCTCCCTTAGGGAGTGCATTCTGAAGGTGGGGTTGTGTGGATAACCTTGGGCTCTGTGGGGCTTGATAGATGCTAATTCTGTCATCCCTGGGGTAAATGGGCCAAGGGCCTCACTCCCTTGGTGGATTCGGCAAATGAGGAAATTTTAACTCCCAGGTGCAGTCTGATCAGTGGGTTTGAGTAAACTAGAGGATCAACACTCCCAATCCCTGGATTCCTCTCTCCTCCCACTCCATCACACCACCACATATGTAGGGTCTTTGGGTGCAGGTACATCTCTGCGGTGCATAAAAAGGTTCTCCATCTCTGTCCCAGTTGTATTGCACAATGACCTGGCCTGCTTATGTCCACCTCAGAATGAAGTTATTAAAATGTTCTTCATGTCATATCATAATTTTTACACAGTCTGAAATACAAGGTACACCTTAATCTATATATGCCCCACTTTTATTGAACAGAATTTATTAAAGATATTTTAGACGCATATGAATTATAATATTACCTAGTTCATTTGGCCTTATTTATGTTTGACTTTAATTGAATCATCAAAACATGCAGCATAGGGATGGAGTAGTATTAGAAGAAAAAAAGTTAACTGAAAATAAAATGATCAAAATGAAATAAGTCAAACTTAATCAAGTTTGACTTTTTGATATATTCATAAGTAAAGATGCAAAGCGATGCCTCTCTGTGTGATGGAAAGCAGAAAGAAAAAAAAAATCTTCACAGATGTATTCGGCCCTGAAGTTGATTTGGCTCAAACTCAAGACTTTGACACACTTATTACTAAGAAATTATAAACTGGCATCAGATCTGAAGTATAATTTGGAGAGAGAGTACAACTCCCTGGACTTCTTCCCATCAAAGGGACTTTTAATTTGAAAGCTTTTATATGATTTCCCCTGTTTCTCTCTGCACCGAGGCTGTGCTGCTGTTTCTGGATTGTGAAGGGATATGTGATAAATGACACTCCATCAGTCGCAAGGTATTTGATGGATGGGGAGAAATCTGCAGCTTGGAGCAGATAACCTGCAGTGCTATTTAACCAACAGGTCTCCAGTTGTTGCTAAGGACTCTCCTCTGCTGCAGCGATAGTGATTGGTCAAAGCATTTAACTCAGCGAGGAAGACCTGGCTGTAATTTATATACATGGAAACGCTCACAGGCTTCCAGATAAAGCCCAGGATTTGATTTGTCCCATTTAAAAGAAAGAAAAGTGTCCCCCAACAACAGAACTGCTGTCTTGGTATATTATACAGAATAATCAGGATAATATAGTTTAATCACAGAGTAAAATGAAGTGAGATTATTAATCAAGATTATATGATGCCAATATTAGATAAGTCCAGGATGTAATATACCTCACATAATTAAAGTAGAAATCAATCTGGCCAAGTCGATAAGATTATAATTGGTTAAAACACACAGTCTGCGCCAGATATTGGCAGGCAGTGAGGAGAATTTTCTTCCTGCACACAAACCTGTCCAGATCTGTAGTAACGCATGAGCCCGCGTTCATTAAAAATACAAGTCAGGCACGTACAAAGTTGTGATTCATAAAACAGAATAAAGAAAATGAATAAAATTGTGCCTAAGATGGCTTTATCTCATTTCAGCCCTGCAGAACAGAGAACTACTAACTCACTCAATGCTATTCATAGATTCGATGAAAGCTATTGACTTTCTTATTGCTTGAGGACACATTGATTTTTCCCTTTGATTGTGTTTTCCACAAACACTCGGCGAGGCAAAGCGGCTTCAGAGTGACGCACGGATGTATCAGAGTACCTCCCCGCATCGAAAGCATCCAAAAACAGATACCTGTCAGGACCATGCAAACGAGCGCAGGCAAGAGAGGAGCTGCAGAGCTGGAGCAGTGGCACGAACCTGTTGAGCGACTCTTCCTTCCTCCCGCACAGCTGCTAGGAGGAGGACACTTGTTTCACTGAGAGAGGGTTTTGATCTTTTTGCATTGGCATCCGCTTCCTCCATCTACAAAGACCATGAAAGAGAATGAGTAATTCATCTATCTGTGTTTTTGCGCACTCGCGCGTGCGTCTGCTTGACCTATTTCTGCTGCCCTGACATGGGGTTGGCATTTCTGCACCGCAAGTATTAACGCAGATGGAAAGAGCTAAAAAAAAATTTTTTAACTCGTATGAAAGACTAACACGCGCGCTGAGCCGCACATCTTTAATCTGCTCTGCTTATATCACTTCTCGCATGCAACTTCAAAATGATGTCGCTCACAAATATGTAATCTGTGTGGGGTTTTTTTGCATATCAGGTTTGTCAGGAGCTTTTAGTTAGATGTCAACCTTAGTTGCATTTGGAATTTTTTTTTTCCCATTTGTATTTTTTTGTGGCTGAAAACTACAACATTAGAAAAAAAAAAAATCACATAAATCGAATACAGTTCACCCCAAAATGCTCTTTGGCAGTTTTAAAGTTAACTCCATCATGTTTCCTCTGACTGAGAGTAATATTTAAGTTTTGATGGACTTGAATCTGGTAGAGAATCTAGGTTGAGATTAGGATAATCACAAAGACTTGGAGCTCATCCCCAAAGATAAACCATCAACACATCAGTGGAAGCAAACAAAAAACTGCTCAGAAATAATACAAAGGGTTTGATTTCCGTAAGACCAAGGTTTCTCCACTGCTTATTTAAAAGGTTATAAATAATTTCTGCCATAACATTTATTAATGAAGTATAAATAAAAACATACATTATTTTCATTATGAAATTTGAGACTCGTTCTACATTGTTTTATCATTTTTTTGAGAGATCCCGTTTCAGTTGCTGTAAAAATCAAACTTTTTGGTTAAATAAAATTAAGAATTTGAGCCAGATTGTCAAGTCTGTTGATGGAGGGATATACGTTTGGGGGTTTGTTTTGTAGCCTGCATCTGGCAGAGAGGAGGTTATAAGCTGCAGTGTATAAACACACTTGTTTTCATCTTTGCTTTAGAGTTTCTAATATAAACATTAGCTAGGATAAATATGCTGTATCATGGGATGTACTTTGTCTGAGGACGTATTTATTTAAGTTAGTAAATCTCCACCATAATCTAGCCTCATTTCATTGTGCACATCTCCCACGTGACAGGGACTCCCATCAGACAGAGGCAAAAGCTCCTGCAGACAACACACAGCCGATTTATCTACTTTAGAATTAAACCCACTTAATACTATAGGTTTTAGTTATGTAGTTTAAAATCTTGGCCTCCCATGTAGCTGCACAGTGCAGCTACATGGGAGGCCAAATATATTGACAGGGTTCTAAGCCTTTGTATTTGAAGTTAAACAGAAATCTGCTTAACATCTACTCTGAGAGAGCAGGCTGGGGAAGAAACAGACGGTGTGGCACAAGGGACTGAGGAGGAGTAAATGTAAAAAGGGAAACTGGGAAAACAAATCTGATTTAGACAATAATTAACTAAGCACAAAAAATTAATAACAAAAATCTAACTCAACTAGCAAGACTGAGCTAATTTCTTGCTAGTTCTTGCTAATTGTCTTTTTTTTTTATGACAAGATTTTGCCATAGAAGGATGACATGTGGCTAAACATATCAACGTTGATCAAACTGTGCAACAGCCAGAAGTGAAAATTAAAGGGCTTGGTGCAGTTTTTTGGACGTTAACCACCAAAGCAACATGAATAACCACCGTCTGACAAACTCAGATTTCGATACAACAATGCACTCTTACAGTTCTTACATTGATCCTTAAATAGCAGTGGGAAAAACTGTGATGTGCCACGAGAAAATTGGAAACAAGCAGATCGGAAACAAAGAAAAAAAGGATACGTTTCTGAATTAAACGTGGTTTTATTGTATTTTATTTTATTTTTTTCAAAACATGCTGGTCGAAGTCATGAAGAAGCTACCACATCTTTAAAACAGCAGTGTACCATGTTTTGAAATGGTAAACTTTGTTTTTAATTCAGCCTGTTTACTCAGTAGATCAGAATCTTTTCGGGGTTCCTCACAGCTGATTAACATACCAGGCTTTCTTGGCTCTTTCACATGATTTTGTTATTGCCAATAATACAAACGTTTGAAAGAAAGACATGGCTTCTTTGCATTTCCACCACAGTGCAGTATTTTTCATAACTCAGATCCACCCTAGTAATGGACTGTTAGAAAAAAAAAAAAAAAAAAAAAAAAACCTCGCAAAAAACCCCCCATGTGTTTAGGGGAAATGCCCACCTACATGTAGCCCAGATCCGCTGCAGATACTCTTGCTATCAAAGTAAAATGCTAGGAGAGAAGAAATGAGATTTCTCCACATTGTCGTTCAGCTGTACAGCAAGTGGATGGATTCCTTAGCAGCAGAAAGAGAGAGTCAGTCCATGAGAATAACTGGACATCTTAGTCAACAGGCGTCCATTCTTACTTCAGAGGCGACAACATACGCAGAAAAGATAATAAGACAGGAAAATAAAACAGGCCAGGCTTATATTACCGTATACCGAGGGGAATTCATGTCCCCAGGAATACTTTCAGTTTCTCATAGATTTACAGAAGTTGATCAAGTTTGTAACTAACAGCAAATAACAATAGGAGCACAGTCGTCAAGAGCAAATGTGAAGAAACGTTTTACTGCGAATCTCAGTATGTCAGCCGAACCGTTGTTGAAGGAATAAAGAAAGAATCATTTTTGCTTCTGTCTTTTAAAAAAGGCTCCAGGCTCTCCAGACTGCAGAACAGAACAATGAGATGAGAGGGCTACACAACACGTACCTTTAAGCAAAAAGCATAATCGCTTCCATCACAATAATGAAGAAAGGTAATGGCTAAGAATGGATGCAAACACATGGTTTGGCCATTTCAGCCTTGAAAGCACGCACTTGCAGATGTACCCGGTACTTCACCTTGAGAAGAGGAAGGAGGAAGCTTCTATCAAAGCTTTGATGTGAGGCTAGAGACTGAGGGAAGTTCAAAGGGCACGTCGGAGAAATACAAGGAAAGAGTGGGAGACACGGAGGAGGCGGTGAGGTGGGGGTGGGGGGGGGGGCGGCCTCGCCCGGCTCCTCCGGGGGTATGGCAAGGAGACTCTTAATAAGGACACCAACTAATGAGGGACCAGGGACATTTGATATGCACAAGGACTTCAAATGGGAGCAAATATTCCCATTTTACCATCAACACCTAAATGACATTTACTTCATGATCTCATAAAAAGAGCAGGGGGTCTGGATCTGATCTACAAAGAAAATGCTGATGGGAAAAGCAGGACCATGTGGGGAACATGTTGTTGTTGCCATCGCTCAGTTTCCTTTGCAGTGCAGTGTTTTCCAAAACAGGATGTCTTTTGAAATTATTATGTGGGGATGTTTGCAATTTCATCTGATCAGACAAAAACAATCATGTGTTTGTGCAACCCCCACCCCCTCCCCCCCCAAAAAAATGTGGAAAAGACAGTCGCAAAAACCAGAAATTATTCTGTATTTTAAATGATTAAATGTGGAAAGTCTACACAGACAATTGCTCAATCAGATGTGGCTGTGTTACCTCTCCGTATCACCAGATGTGGTGGCAAAAATGATCAAAGTGTTTATGATTTCCTAATGACTGAGATTGATTTCGCTATAAATTTCACATTTTTGCCCCAAGGGATGAAAAGTTATTAAAGCAGCCCTTGCTGTCTCCTCCTTATCAATCTGGAAAAAAAAGCCCCATGGGGGAAAAGGTGTTGGGTGAGAGTGAACATTCCTACTTTCAGCCAAGTGCAGAGGGAATGACTGGTTTAAATTCATGGTCATTCCCAACCTCGGCTCCCTTAGTGCATCTGAACAGACTTGTGAGAGAACTAGCGTGCTGCAGCTGCAGCCGTGCTGCTGTTCGTTTGTTTCTGCATTACAGCTATTAAGGTCCTTTGCTTTTTTAAGTAAGAAAGTGATTTTGAATTAAGACCATCACACATTTCTTACTGGATTGATTTTCTGCTGTAAATACAACAACAATATTTCAAGCACGTTTACATTGATTATCTGCCCTCCCACCCGTCCATCTCAGATCTTTTATCTTAGAAATCTGGAATGTTAGAAAACCAGGAATTTCACAATCGCAAAAGATTTTTTTTTTTTTTTTTTTTTTTTTTTAACCAAGGATTTTAACCCGGGAGCGTTAATCTTCCTTTTATTTTAAAA
>NW_015112796.1:619204-629087 GCF_001443285.1 Poecilia latipinna | reverse complement strand
CCTCCAGATTTTTTTTTTTAAAAATTCGGAATTTTAAAAAACCAGAAATTTCCCAACCCCAAAAATTTTTTTTTTTTTTTTTTTTTTTTTTTTTAACCAAGGATGTTAACCTGGCAGCGTTAATCTGCACTTAATCTTCAGAAGAGTCTAAAATCAAAGTGTGACTAATACTGCTTGCGTGTTTCCTTTTTTGTCACCAGTGTATCCAAGCAAAACCACTGGAAGACAAGTAAATGCTACCTTTCACCACTGGATGTTTTATTACCTTTTATTTGATTTCATTTCTGAAGTCTGTAAAACAGGTGCAAGAGAGAAAGCAGAGAAAGTAAGCAAAAATAGAAACCATGGAAGAATTAAAATGTTAATACAGCTTGGAAAATACAAACCAAGATTTCAGAAAAAGAAAAAAAAAATCCCAAAATCAAGACAATGCCTGATAAAAGTGAAAATGGTGCATTCGATGAATAAAAATTATGATTTTCATAACAACTTTAGAACATTGAGTGGTCCAATATCAAACCTTTTTGCCTTTAATAATCAGAGGAACACAATATGACAGGATGCTCTCCTATTAAAATTTCATACAATAACACAATCAGAACAATAAATAAAAAACCCATCAAAATCATCAAAAGACAACCGTTGTATTTTTGGCTTCGCCATACATTTTACTTACATTCCTTTTCACAGGGAGCTCACTGTCAAAATCTGAGCACAGTAGAGCTTCTGCTGGGTGTCACTTCAGCTTTGACATCTCAGTTCCTTGTTGCAGTTCAGCTCAGAGTATAACACTATCCAGATTTATTTTTCTTTACAAAAACACATCCACACTGACACCTGTCAAATTGGCTCATGTGTCTCTAGAATGTCTGAACACTTTATTCCTAGAGCACACAGGTTTTTCCTTTTTTTTAAAAAAAGGACATGTTTTACTGCTGTGAATGCATGGAGACACTATATCTAGATATTTTAAATGTTTCTTCAAAATTAATCTCTGAACTTGATGTGAAAAAAAAATTAAATGCCATATCACACATTGTATCAATATGACTACACCACAAAAATGTGATGAATGCCCATTTTTGAGTTATAAAAATGACTGTTTAAGTTTACAACGAATCAGCTTGCTCTGTGACTATTAAGAACTTTTCTTGTAGCTTTTTGATAAACCACAATTCCACCTTTACTCTGATTTATCTCATAGTCTAATAGTCAAACAGCAAAAATTTAGCAAGTAGTACTCTTGTCAAATAGGACCTAATTAAACTTTTTAACTTGCTAAACTCTATGTGTGCTGGAAAACGTACACTAAACATCTTCGAATACAATAAAGCATGGTGGTAGTGTCATCATGGTGTGGGGAGGCCTTTCTTCAGTAGAGTCAGGGAAACTGGCGTGGATAAGAAGATGCAAAGAGCTGAATGCAATGCAATCCTGAAAGAAAACCTGTAGGAGGTTATGAAACACAAAGCAGAAGCTCAGCTTTGTCAGAATGACCCAGTCAAAGCCCGGACCTTAAATTCAGCTGGAAAACTTTGACAATGCTTGGCTTCCCACTGAATCTTACCAAACTTGAGCTAAAATAAAAATTTGTAACATTGTCTCTTAACGTTGAGCATCACATGAATATTAGAAAAGGAAAGAGATGTGAGCTTAAAAGATCACTGACTGGACAAAACCCGGTTTCTCAAAAAGCACTAAAAAGAAGAGAGCGAGTTCTGGCTCCAGTGAGTCACAACTTATTCCAGTTAAAAGAGTTTGATAGTAAAGGACAGGACAGCACAATACGCTCAACCTTTCAATTAGAGCCTGTAATCATAATTCGGGGTTGCGACGGCTCCTGCGTTTGGGATGGCTTCTACTTCTCGCACTGTGGCTCTAAGCAAACGACTGCTAACTGATGTGTCAAAGTATAAAACAGGCGAACTGAATCCTTTGTAACGTAGCTACTTGTCATCTTTTGTGAAAGTGTCACACAGACGAGTCGCCGTAGCGCTTCTCAAATGTGGCCCTCCTGGGGTTGCCGTCGCCTCCATCTCTTTCAAGTCCAGCTTAATGGTTTTAATGCACTAAGAAACAGAAGAAAGCAACAATAACAGGAAATACAGCCAAGACAGAAAAAAAGAGACCATCTTTCAAGGCTTCTCTGCGTCATACTTTTTTTCCCTTTGTAATTTTTGGTTTCTCTCATGTTTGACATCAAAGATGTTGAAATTGTTTTGTGTACTCTATAATTATTAATCTGCTTTGCAAGAGAACTGCCTATGGGGCAAAGTCAGACACAAAAGGCCCCTCTTTAGATCTCTGGTGTGGAGCAAAACACAAGGAGGAAGAAGAAGAAGAAAAAAGTCAAAAGTTTAAAAAGAGAAGAGTATAAAGCTGCCACCGTGCCAACTGTGAGTCTGCAGAGAACAGTGGTGAACTCTAAACGACAAAGTAATGGAGAAATATAGGCAGCTTAGAAGGCGCTAGGCAAGAGTGAGGGTGAGGCAAGACTTAAACAGTGTGATGTTGTTATGACAGAGCTGGATGAGGGAATAATGGCTGTATGCTATAATGAGGTGCTCGTGTCTTCCAGCTCCTTCAGCTGCTGCACTTCCTTTAACACTCCTCACAAAACCTCAGCAGATGCTGCGGCACAACTCTAAGCGACTGTGGCAGCTTTAGACGACTTTGCAGTCGGATGATAATGCCAACTATCTCTGATTGTCGTCTGTTGGTGTAGATTGCTCTTGTGCAGCATTTCACCATCAGTTCATGCCAAAAGGTGGTGTAATCAAGGCCGTTCTCATAAGATTGATACCAGCTGGTGAACAGTAGTTACCAGAGGTGGGTAGTAACTAGTTACATTTACCGTGTTGCATGTACTTGATTAACAGTTTAGAAAAAATATATACTTACTAGGAGTAGCTTACTCTACTCTTTTTCTTTTACTTGAGTAATATTATGAGCGCCTCCTTCTCTTACTTTAGTAGAACATATATTTTATGTTATATTTTTGGTTAAAATATAAATATATTTTAAAATGTACTTATACTTTTATCATTTATATGTATTCATCTATTTAAATTCAATTCAAATTCATAAATACTTTATAAATCCCAAAGGGAAATTAAATGTTGTTCAAACTAATTAATTCAGATTCTTCAGAGTTACTGAAGACGGTGACCTCCTGTAGCAGTCTGTACTGCACTGATTCTGAAGAAGCCTCTGACTGAAGATGCTCTGCCTTCGCAAGACAGTCCCGTGAAGAGGATGGTGAGGGTTGTCCATGATTTTCTTGATCCTATGAAGAATCTGTTTTTGCATAATCATCTCCAGAGTTTCCACAGTCGTCCCCAGAACAGAACCAGTCTATTCTTTATCGGGCTTTTGAGCCTTTTTAGGTTCCCCTGGCTCTGAGGCTGTTCAAAATAATTTATATAGACCTTTAAAATCAACATAAGAACCAACGAAGGAGCAATAATCTGAGTCCACTTTTTGGTTTTGGCTTTTGGCTTCACCCTTCAGGACCAACTAACTTGGAATGCTAAGATGCTACGAAAGTTAGCTTTAAAAGTTATTTAC
The DNA here is from genome assembly GCF_001443285.1 of Poecilia latipinna. Classification (NCBI taxonomy): domain Eukaryota; kingdom Metazoa; phylum Chordata; class Actinopteri; order Cyprinodontiformes; family Poeciliidae; genus Poecilia; species Poecilia latipinna. The sequence goes on along the minus strand of NW_015112796.1, from coordinate 625,520 downwards.
AAAATTAACAGCTTGCACCTTTGCAACACACTTCAAAAAATTCCACCTACCTGCTTAACCACCATGCCCTTAACTTCTGACTCACAATTTGCTTTGCTGCGCATGTTCTCCAGTGTTCATTACACTCTGCACAACATCTGCTACTTTCTATGTCTCAGTGAACCCAAGCCAAGCTGTTTTACCTTGCATGACTGTGAGAAGCGCTACGGAGGAGGGAGAGCTGACATGCTGGCTACACTGAAGTGCTGATAGTGAAATCCCATTAGCTGCCCTCCCACTGATGCCAAACTGACATCAATTGGAAGAGCCAGAGCAGGTGGGTGGTCTGTCACTCTTTAGCGTACACACCGGTTGGAACAACCTGCTTGTACACAAACACACACACACACACGCACACACACACACACACTCACACAGCTTGCAGAGCACTAACACTGCAGTTGTGCTGTACCTGTCACTGATAACGCCTGTGTGGTTGGAGAGGCATTAATTTGATGGTGGGGTTTTCTGAGTGCACACGAGGTCTTCGCTTGAAGGTTATGGCCAATAATTCAGACCGGAAATAAATTTGCTTTCTATGTCAGCCAAGGCAGAGATGGGGAGAGACAGATAGAAATAAAAGAGCCACAGAAATGAACAGACCATTAAAACAGAGGAAAAGGGGAATGCCAGCCTCTACGTGGCTACCAATTTAAACTGGTTTCTGGTCAGGGGAAGTGGCAGGAGTGGATTCCCAAATTAGAGAGGTCCTGGTCGGATCTTAGGAAACCCTGTCATCCTCAGCGTGCCGGCATTCCAGTGAGCAAGGAGCATGGGAGTGAGCGCCACCCGGGCAATGTTTGGTTGAGACGAGATGGGAGGGCCCTTGCTTCGTGGCGGATTTTCCAAGCCTTCAAAACCACAAGGCAGTTGGGAAGACTGGGGCCCAGAGCCTATCGATCATAGCCGGTGCTGTTTGCTGTTTACTGTCAAACCTCCTGCCAGGGAGGTCCCCATCAATGGTCAAGAGTAACTCACAGAGATGAATATAATCTTTGCCATCATAAATATATTTTTCTAGATTTTACATAACAATACTTGAATGGCTTAAAACTTAAAAATATCAGGGAAGAGGATAATTCCTTTAAAAACTGCAGTTTATTTGCAGCTTTCCTCATTGGGCTCATTTTTTATTTTTATTTTTTTGAAACTTTTAAAAGATGCGTTCAAAATTCACAACAGATTTTAACCTCTCCTGTCTTCAAGCAGAGTTCTTTGCCAAGGATTTAGCACAACTGTCAACAGTTTGCACAATAATCGATAGCACGTGGCTCATATTGCTAACAAACCAGCTTTCATAATACAGTGCAACAAAATAATTCAATTGATTGTCAAGTTGTGCATACAAATCAAGTCCATAAAATATCAGTGACAGGAAAAATATGTGATGTTTATTAAAAAGACACAGACAATGGAGATCTGGGAACCACAAATGGTCGAGTCTTTGTTCTTTTCTTTTTTTTTGTTTGTTTTTTTAAGTGCATAACTGAAAGCTACCCTCATCACAATAGACTAATGTTTTTCAACAGGACAAATGTCCCGTTCACAGCATGAACTCACAATAACCTGTAAGCTTACAAAATACATTTCTCTCAAACGTGAATATCTGCACTTCCTTGCGTTGTCATACTGCTTGACTAAAAGCTAAATTAATTTGATTTAGCTTTCTCGGCCCTGGATTGATTTAATACCACAGACATGGATTATAAGATTGACCCACCATTATGGTTCAGATGACTAATGTATAATGTCAAAGCTACCAAGTAGTGGTTTGAAAAGTATAACCCATTACATTAATTGTTTAACAACTAATACCAAACAAGACAAAATAGGCACATGGTAGCCTGTTTGGAGTTGATCTGATGTAATATTCTATTTTTAAATGTCATATTTTTATCGGTTGTTAGCAGAAAATCATCGGGAAATAAAGGTGTTAAATCGTCGGTCTTTGACAAATTAAATGACTGAATCAATATTTAAATCATTAGGTATGGAGGACGTGTGCAAGCTAAGCACAACTACAGAGTTGAAATAAGAAACTCTACTTAATATATCCATCCATGTGTAAAACTGTGTCTTATGTGTAATGAATTAGATTGTTGTTTTAATGCTGTACTTTTATTTCGGCTGCTCTCAGGTATGAGGCTACTTGTCAAAAACAGGATCTCAGGTGATGATGAGACTTAACATGGAGCGAAAGTGGGAGTGAAAGTGATTTGGTTTGAAGGGAAGCACATGAACATATGGAATCTGCTAAGGGAGCAAGATTCCTTCAGTGTGAACTCATAAAGATGCCACGACATTTAAATGAAAGCCAGCTCAAAAGCAGCTAAGGAAAAAAAAATAATAAAGAGATGAGATGAAAAGCAATTCATGCACAGAAAAAAAAAAAAAAAGGGAAAAACTGGGACAAAAAAAATAACTTTGTTTGTTGACTTCAAAAACATCTTTAGTTTTTCCACCCGATGAGACTATATGTATACTGTATGCTCTAAGTATTTTGTCTTAAGGCTCACAGATGTATACATATATGAATGGACTCATTCACCCAAAAGCAATCACAGCTACAAATGGGCGATAATAACGAACCCCCCCCCCCCCGCACCCTCCAACAGCCGCTACACATTATGTGTCTGACAGCAAAGGTCATGAAAATGTGATGCAAGCAGAAAGCGATGAGACTGCTCGCCACAGATATTACAAATCGGATGAAAAGCTGGGGAAGGAAAACATCTCCCCTTCTGATGGACCAAATCTGCCTCCACTTGTTTACAGCTGAACAGCCTTGATTTACTAGTGGATGAGGGCTGGTAATGGCAGAGCGCGGCTGAGGCGGGAGGACGGGGCGCTGAGAGAAAAGGGGAAGGGAGGGGCTTTGTTATCTGTTAGGCTTTGCCTGTCCAGCGCATTACGAGTTCTGCATCGCTCATTTCATGGCAAGTGTAGTGGAACAGATTATCGCCGTCTGGAGAGAGTGAGCAAGAGAAACGGGGAAGGTGGCGGGTGTTGCAGGGTAGGGGGCTGCCGGGTCTGGTTTTGTAGTCAGAAGATGAGCAGTAGAGTGTGCAGCTTCCAAATCCGTGATTATGCACACCCCGGCAATTGCTACACATTATCCAGCCATTTATTCACTTTATTTATTTACTCTGGCATTCAGCAGGTTTCTCTCTCTCTCTCTCTCGCTCTCTCTCTCTCTCTCCCTCCACTGTTAGATCACTGCTCTGCTCCTCTGCTTTACAGAACTTGGCTCAACTGTGTGAGGTAGCTTACTTTTTTATGACATTATCAAAACAAAACCTAGTTTAGCGCTGCATCACTGTAAGCTTATTAGTCAAACAGCCGTAAAGCAAAAAATAAAGTTCTACATATTTTTTTTATGTGATACAGAGAGGCAGATAACTTGGTAAAGGCTACAACAAGCAAGGACATCAAAGCCAGATATAAAGTTTAGCAAGACGTTATGAAAGAAATTATAATACAATCACGTGCCTTATAAGTCACAGAACATTTACAAAACTGGTAAATTTATGGCAGAAACTTATTGATGACCTTATTAACGTTATTTTATTTCAATGTTCTATGTTTGTAACTTTTATATTAACTGCGCCTTGTGTTTGCTTTTATGAAGTGTTGAGCCATTTATATTGATTAACTCAATCATATAAAAGCAAAAAATAAGCAGGGACTGAAGATATCTTCCGATAGGATACGCCTTTGGACATTTTTTTTCGATAGTGCTCAAAATTAAATGTGCTTCGTTGTTTTAAAGTTCACCTAAAGTGTTTATCAGACCTGTCAGAGCTTTTCTTTCCTAAAATTGCTACTTGAACCGAATGAAGCGTTTTCTAAGCCTTTGCCACGATTTAGACTGGTAGAAATAAGTCATCGATTTGCATTGATAATAAGACAAACACTGTAACTTCTGGAAATGATGTGGTTCATACAGAAACTCAAGAGAACGCTAAAGAGACATTTTACTGAAAGAGATATTTAAACAGTTAAACTCTCAGTGATATGACAGTGGTGACTTTTGAAAACTAAACCCAATTATTTGCTCAGCTAAGTTAGAATTGACTCGTATCAGATCCCTGGTCCAACTCTGAAACCGCCATAAGAATAAAAACCGTATGTGTTATTTTGAGGTTCAAAAGTTTACAGTTGCCCCCCTCCCTTGTTGCATCTGTTGATCCCTGTGGATACTTCCTGCCTCTTGTCTTCTATGAAAGTTGAGAGGACTGCAGACCACCGGGTGTGAATGGGCTGTTTTTACCTCACGTGGAGCGAACAACTGGAGTCATCTGCTGGCCTAAGCTTATCCAGCAGGAGAAATACAGTTGCAGAGAGCGCAAAAGTCAAGGATGACCCCTCATATACTTTCACTCTGTCTTCTTTTCTGTACAAACTAGACAGTTTAGGAAACAAACGGGTTGTATGCTGTATTATCCAATCATTTCAGTCAGACGTTGTCAATGTGCTGAAGCTGAAAGGATTGCTTCGAGACCATGATTTCAATGCGGCCCCTCCTGCTGAGCAAGCTTGTGGTGACAGTGGACAGGAGTGACTTCCTCTTCACTAAAAGTATCCAAGTAGCTCTCCTCAGTGAGAGTGACACAGTCCCTGGAAAATAAAGTGTAATTTTATAGGAAAATCAAGTAACCATATTGCCTTCAGTTGTGATAAACATGCTGCATATTTTAAACACAACTTAAAAGAAATTTGACTTTACAGTTTGACGCTTTGAAATTGGGCATCTGTCTCTTTAAGAAGCTGCTACCTTTTCCAGCGCTTTGCATTTAGAAAGTCGTCACAACAATGCTATTCCATTACGACGTTAACAACTGTTCGATCGAGCTGAGGAGCAGTTCATACGATGAGTTTGTCTTGTGTGTCTGCGCTGCACTGCGATGGACTGGTGACCACAGAGTACGCTGCATCTCGCCCAATGACCGGGGGAGAGATGGGCACTAATCAGCTGAAAAATAGTCAATGATTTCGCTTTAAATCTCCTTACAGATGGACTACTGTTTTAGTAAAGCAGTGCAGATCTGTAAAGAAGAAACAACTGTGTTTGTTTGTATGGCTCCAACATTTTGGGGCGTTTCAGTGAAAGATCTCTTCTATTTCTCGAGAGAAAAATAATTCAAAGAGAAAGAACGGTTCTCAAATTAGGAGGAAAGAAGAAGTGTAACGCCAAAGTGAACAGAAGTGAGTAAAGAAATATTGCTTTTCACAGGCTCATCAGACACTTGTACTGGTTCTAAGTCAAACAACCAGTGGGCTTCATATTTGTGCTGCTGTGTGCCCACTTCATAAGTCTACCCATGCTGAGCGAGGATAGGCAGTGCAGACTAAGTCGCAACGTTGGAATGCCAATGATGCAGAGTGGAAACTGTGACTGTTTTTTGATTTAAATGATTTCAGCTGCTCCCTTCTAGAGGTGTGCAGGAAGAAAACAGCTGGTTCCTCTTACCATTGTTATTTGGTTTGGAGGAGCCACACAGACAGGGTTGAGTCCTCACATATCCAAGACCGCTTTTACTTTCAAGAATGGCATTTACTTAGGCAGTTATGTGAATATTTTTACTAGCAGATTACTTCTGAAACAACTTCCACGTTGACTTTATAGCTATTCCAGAATTAAAAAACGCAGCGTGATGCAAGAGACGACTGATTTTGAACAGAATGCCTTTCAGCTCTTTTCCCTGTGTTTTCTGCAATCCTTCTATCTGTCCTTAACAATGTTCTTAATAATGAGTGTGGACATCCACAGACCTGAGGCAGACACGAGAAAGCCTGGACGCCCCGGGAGGAACACCGCAGGGACAACCACAGCCGACCCCTGACACTCCCTCCCTCCCGTCCCCCATCCTGAACAGGATTAGTCAGGTGCAGAAGTATATACATATATTTATGTTGGAGCATAATGTGTCTAATCTCAGTACTTTTCTACTGAACTGAGCATTTTAAGGAAACTTTTGTGAATAGGAGTGGAAGGCATTGTGTTAATATCCGTGTGCATTTTAACTGTTCTCATTTCAAACCGCCGGTTTTCCTATTTTCCTGCGACAAAGTAAATTACTTTAAGAAGAGGAACTATTGTTATATTCCACACACAGGGAGCACATTTGTTTAGGTGCATTTATTCCCTCACACACACACACACACACACACACACACACACAAAACCAAAAAAAAAAAAAAAAAAAAAAAACCCAAAAAACCCCCCCCCTCCCCTTCTCCCCCCGAAAGGGGGGGGAAAGAAAAAAGGGCGCACAAA
>NW_015112796.1:572136-616190 GCF_001443285.1 Poecilia latipinna | reverse complement strand
CCCAACGGGGGGGCAATTTTTTTGGTGTTTTTTTTCCCCCCCCCCCACCCCCCCCCCCCCACCCACCCCCACAAAACCAAAAAAAAAAAAAAAAACCCATACAATCCCTCCCTTGCCTCTCTACCTGCAGACAGTGTGGAGAAGAGATAAGGCTGCATCAAATACACAGCATAGTATTGATTTCCATGCCAGCCAATCTCACCCAATCAAAAAAGGTCACGCTGTGTAGAAATCAAAATGGGCCTTCTTTGTTTCAGAATTGCATGCTGGGTAGCCTTCAGGCAGACAGACTCCGTGATTTAGCTAACCACCTAACACAGCAAACAAAACCGGGAAACAATAATGACATCTGACTAATGTACCTGCTGCCAGTCCATCGGTATGAAGATTTTATTTATTGATGTTGTTTTGCATGTTGAATGCACACTGTGAAAGATTTTTTTTTTTTTTTTTAGCTCCATGCCATCTTTTCCAAACTCAGCCTGCAGTCGTCGTTTGTTTCTGCGTCTCAGGACACGACAGACAAGACAACTATTCAAAGCTTTGACACCGACGTGCAGCCCTCACATTTCTGTATGTGATGACATTAAAGAAGTGGGGGGCTTTTGGAGGCTTTTTTTTTATTATTTTTTATGTGTTTATTTTGCTCCGTCTCCACATCCAGCTGATGTGTAATTTCAGGTGGCGTCTGCCTTTCGATTCTCTCTCCACTTGACCCTGCAGACCACATCACAGATGCAGGCGAGAAGTTTTTATATCACCAGCAATAACACAGGCTGAAGTTTTATCTGCACAACTAATGCGCATGTGGCCTTGCCCAACTCCACTCCCATCAATCACGCATCCCAGAAGATTTCCACTTGACTCACCCTGTGGTTGCAACAAGCAACAAAATGGTTCTGGAAGATGTTAAACAAAAGCTAAAAATGGAAGTAAGTTATACTACTTTTTATTTATGTTTTGTGTAATTAAACTTCTGATCCTTGGGTGTTCTTGTGGTTTTTCCTTTGAAACGTTTTTTTTTTTTTTTTTTTTTTTTTTAAACCAGAATTCGGACAATGTTTATGTGTCTACAAAATGCTTTAGTAACATGATAAACAACAAGACAAAAACAAAACAAATGCGTGTGCATTTTTCCCCCCTAAGTAAATAAAGTGCAAACGATTGTCATTTGAGAGCAAATAAAAATAAAATCTTTTTTGAGGTAGCATTGAGGAACTAGAAAGCAAAACTGAAATAAAACTTCTAGAGGAAATATTCAGCTAAAGAATAATATATATTTGGTATTACTATTTTAGATCAGTCTGGTCACCTATAGCAATCATACAAGAGGAGCCCAAACCAAGTATTTAGCGCATACTATATACTACAAACACATTCAAGAAACGTTCATTTTGGTAACTCAGTTCATTAACTGAAACATTTTATTCAGATTAAATACAGAGAACGATATTTTCAAGCCTCTATTTCTGTTAACTACGATGCTTATGGCTAACGAAACCTATTTATTACTGGGAATGTTAGAATAATTTATCAGACCAATAAAACTTTTAGTACAGAAATGTGAGCCTAATCAAAAGTATGTTGATAAAAGGTAGTGTTAATCTGAGAAACGAACCTCATCTGAACAAATATTCTAAGCTGTAGATAATGTCTGTACATGAACATCCTTTTCAGTAGGCTGGTATTTCTGCTTTAGCAATAGATTTTATATACATTCTCTCTTTTCATTTAGATGTAACCTGTGCTAATCATGATAAAATCTTTAAATACACCAATCTCTGTTTTGTTAACCAGTAAAATTGCTTATGTTGACATTTTGAACTGAATTACTGAAATAAATCACTACTATTCCAATCGATTGGGATGATCTTCGGAAATATTGACATCTACATGTGTTGGCAGCATAAATAGGAAAATATTAACCAGCTGTTTTACATTGTTGGATCATAATCTCCACATGATTGTTTCTCTTTTTTTCCCCCATTCTTCACACTTGTTTGCTAAGACTCCTAAAATAAATAAATAAATAAATAAAAACAGCTCAGTCTTGTTTTTTTTTGTTCAGGCAGCCAGCTTGGCCTTCCCAAAGCACAATCGCTTTCCTCTGCAAGCTCTCCTGTTTCCTGGTATGCTAATTTCCTGTGATGATCAGAAGGACACGCGGATAAAAGTGCTGTGCTTTAAACTCTTTGTAGTTATGTTGTTACCATAGGAACATAAAACTGAAGGCCAAATCGATGTGGCTTCTCTCATTTGCATGGGGAAACAGAAACCTTAAACCGAAACAGAAGAAGGGGGGAAAAGCGTCAGAACGAAAAGAGGCTCAGAGAGAAAGAGGGGAGAAAACGATTCCCGTCCGACTCTACCGAACATCGCGCTTTCTTCAGCGTTATCTAGTTCACCAGCAATATTACTATTTATGGGGACTACAGTTTAAACTTCCTCCAAGTGAGGCTAATCATTTCCTAAAGAACAAAGAAGAAAAAAAAAACATCCCAAATTATTTTTTTCTTATCTGAAACCTGTTAGTCGATCTCTGCAACACCGGAGTGTGGCTCCTATTCTGCACTGTTCACTTGATATGCACCCTGCATGCTGCATGCTCCACTTTGAAGTTGTTCACAGGGTTATGGAGCTGTGATTATCATGCCCCGACAACCTTTCCACTCCTGCTCTGCACCGCGTTCTGTTGACTGTCGGATCCAGAGAGTTACAGCCCCAGCCTCGTTCAAAACTCCTCCAACCAACCGCAGTCCAAGTCCCATTCCAATTCAGCTTGTGAATGCCTAATCAGTTGATAATTAGCTTGGCTCCTCTACACCCCACTCCCTCTATCTCTAACATTTATCAGGTTCCCAGACTGGGCAGCTGTTAATGATTTAATTTATTCTCCGCAATCTGTCAGTTGCATAAAGATCTGGTTTGTGCAGATGCATGAAATGAAATATGTTGCTATGCTCCCAGAGCAGCGAGTCTGAGGAGGAAGTGCAGGACTCCCCCGTTTTTTCTGCACATCTTTAGTCTAATAATCATTCTTCCTGACTGATTGGAGGTGGTAGTCTCCTCCCATCCGTCTAGTACTACAACCAGCAGATGTTTGGGGAATGTCGCATGAGCCTTCATCAGTTTTACTGTTCCACACGCTGCACTGGAGGTGAGAGAGAGTAAAAGGTTAATAATATCAGAAAGCAATGTTTGTTTTACTCTGAACTCACGTTTGATCTCGAGAAGTTTTACGAGATTTCCCGTCTGACATCTGAATGACTATTAATGAAATCTGTTGGTGTGTGGGGTGTTGTATTTACCATGTGGCTGTACACAGCACAGGACCAAATCCGGTATAGCGTTGATTTTTATTTATTTATTTTTCTTAGCGTCATATGTGGGTCTGTCGGGTTTTGAAAATCGGCTGAGAATTTTAAAATCTTGCCATGCAGTAGGTGTTCGAAAATGAAGTAAAAAAATAATAAATTGTGTTTCGTTCAGGCTGTTACTTTTAAACAGAGCTGCTTTGTTTTATCCTTTTGATGAGTCCTGTTGTACTAGGAAACTATTTGAAAATCTCAACGTAAAGTCTCAACGGAGCAGTCTATACACACTACAGAGAATATACAAAGACAAATTTAGAGTTTCCAATGTTCAAATCAGTGTTGCTTTCTTAAGTAAGTTAATCAATATGCCGAATCTATCAAGTTACAACTTTGTATGGCGCCCTTCTCTTGGATCAGCAGATTGTTTGTGAGGCAGCTGAGCAACATGACCTCCGAGCTTTAGTCCACGCAGATTATAATTTATAAGGTTTGAAATGAGATGAAGTCTTTATTTGTTTTGAACAAGTCAAATGTCAGAGAAAAGAATGAAATTATTAAGGATAATTAGACCAATTTTAACAGAGAAATATTTTCAGAAAGGTTAAAAACGTCAGGAATTCCAGTCGCATTGCTCTTTGGTCACTTTTGTTAGCCTCCGTAGTTTGCAACTTTAACTTTAACTTTTTTATTTTTTCTTCCATGACACAATTTTCTCGAATCCTGGCTACGGGTCTTTTTGCATTCAATCTCCTGTGCTGAACTGGCGACCCGTCCAAGGCGCACAGTGCCTTTCCCCTGATGAATGGCGGAGACCAGGACCCCACAACGTCTCCACAACCCCGTCAGGTTAAGCGGGTATGGATAATGGATGGAAATTACTGAGCTACAAGTCATCTTGGGAAAGAATAAATAGGATTTTCCATTTTTCTTTTTAATTGATTGATCCTTTTCAATGATGCAGAAATACGACTCTGTAACTTTAGGGTCTTTTTCAGGAAAAAAAAAATCATTTACTGAAACATTTCACTGTTAAGACGGATTATTTTTCAACTCATGCAGCAGGTGGAAAAAAATCTGAATCGGCTAAAAACTGATAATTGGAGTTTGAAGTTGTATAAAATCTGTAGTTGGTGTAACAACTACGGGTAATGAAACGGACATGAAGTAATTCTGGGAATTCTGAGCCTTATTCATACTCAAACAGTTTGATCCCTTTACATCGGCACCAGGTCCACAGGTTGGGTGGGTTCTGTAAGTTCTAGCATAAATGGAGAGATGCCTGAAATTCATAACTCGCGTCAAAATCTTTAGGATGTTGAAAGAAAACATTCAACGATTCAAAACTGGCAGCAGCTACATAAATTCCTCCATCAGCTCCCACCCAGTGGGATACAGCCAGGGGTCAAGGTAGTTTAAAAGGGAAAACTAAATCAGGTTTGGCTACATCCCTAGGAAGCACAGTGTTTGCAACCCTGACGTGTAATTACCTCCCACCAGCCCCCTGTTTCTGCTTGACACAGCACAGAGACATCGCAGACATCTAGAATGTGCTGCGGCCGTTAATTACATCACCTCCAAAGTTGTTTTGTTTCCACCTCCATGTAGCAACGAGCGTTCCCGGAAACGAAGCTTCATCCTGAAGTCTGGAGACGGATTCGGGATGACACACATTCCCAGAATGGGAAAGTCATCACTTTCAAGGGAGAAACTCAAGGAATTTTGTCGACGCAAAGTCAGAAGATTTGTGGCACGGCAAAGTCTGGGAGTGGGGAAAGCCAGAACCTCTCGCCATATTTCACACAAGGGGCCAAATTACTTATGATGCAGTCATTGTTTTCCGAGGCCAAACAGATTAGCCTTAAAGGAGGTCCTGGCAGTGGAATCCACTCACCAGGCATCTGGATCCACGTGGTAGCTTTGTGTGATATCTCTCAGGCAGGAGTGGAGTAAACATGGAGTAAACACCGACGTCATCTGAGGGAGCTGAGGAACAGTGACATCAGCGGGAAACGGAGCAGAGAAATGGAGCTTTACAGTAGATGTTAACCCTGAGACGCAGACATGTTTGCATCTATGCAGGGCCTTGCAAAAGTATGTATATCTCTAACTTTGTCACGTTACAACCATCGTCAAAGCATTTCATTGGGATTTGTGTGATAAACTCCTTAGCTATGAAGAGGAATGAAAACAACATACCGTTTTTAAATATAAAAAAAAAAGAAATTCGAAAGTTGTGGCATCCATTCATGTGCAACCCCTCGTTACTCTGACATGAAAAACCTACATAGTATCTTAAGTCAACTTAATATGTATTCATTAATTTGTGTTGATTTATTAAATAACGTCAAAAGAGAATATCTAGAAGTTTGTAAAATTTTAAGATATTTCAAAGGTTTGGAAACATGGAAAAGGTCCCACTGCAGAACTTTCTACTCCAAAGGTCAATGGACCATCTGATGTTCTGTCTAGACCAGGCTTCTTCTTTTTTTTTTTTTTTTTTTTTTTGGTAAGGTACACATTTTTAAAAAGCTCTGTGGGAGATACGATCCTCAGACAAAGTCACCCAGCTTATACATATCACTTCAAATTCCTTTTGTCAATAGTAACATAAGATTTTGACATTGGCCTGGAAATCCAGTGTGTTTCTTGATGTATCGTCTACATGCATCCGTCTGTCTGTCTGTCATGCTGTTATCTTACATGTTATGGTACAGTTTGCAAGAAAGGGCTAAGGTTAGGCAACAACTGAACTGTCTGGGAAAAGACTCCATAAAGACCGTTTTCTGATTGCTTATCTTCAGGTCATGTGGGTGTTAAGCTGCATGGTTACCATTGTCTCATCACTGCTTTGCTACGATAGTCATCAGTGTATTATGACACCACAGTGGAGCCTGGGGGTCCTGATGTACACTTTTAAATGTACAGCATCAGAGTCTAAGACTGAAGTAATCTCTCTTTGTCTACAAGCCATGTGGTTTCGTTTTCTTTGTGCGTGGCTTGAAAACGTCATTATCGACTGGGCCTCTGCACATTTTTTGCATTATTTAACAAGTAAACAAGGTTTACCAAGCAATCACACTTTACATTGACTATTATCACAGTTTCAGAGAGTGCAGCAGTTCTCCATGTGGGGGTGAGCAGCTGAAACTCTAGACATTGCAAACTGTGGCGTTAAAAGCAAAGTGCAAAGTTTGCCTAATTGGAAAACGACTTTTGCGTAAGTCGTTTTCAGAAATGTTTACGCACAGGAAACTGAAGCAGCGTTAAAACCGAGTCAAACATTTCCATGGCATCATCATGACCAAACGCAAATAAGTAAATGACTGAGCTCAACGTGGACAAGAACATCCAAATCTATCATTAAGATCTGTCTTTAGACAATGTTTTACTTCATTTGACTGGGACTTTTGCTTCCACTGTTAGCCTACAAAACAAGTGGGTGGTTTGGTTTTTTCATTTAGGCTGCGTGCTAATCAAAGATTCAATTGAATTAAATAAAACTTCAGACTTATTTACCAGATATCTTCAATCAGCTGTACTAGAGCAGAGAGGTGGCAGTGCAGACCTCCCTATTCAAGTGAAATGGCAGGTGTTCCTGCAAGCACAGACACACATTTACACACACTCCTCAGTTACAGCCTAATTGACGCTGCTTTTCTGGACATTGACCAGGTGTTACCTTCATCTCGTTCACATACCTGTCCCCCCAGCCACCTGACTTTGGAGAATGAAAGCCTTAGTTAATTTAGGCTGTGGCTTCCTCTTTCAAACTGCCTGCTGCTCTCTTTGATCTGCTGGCAGTGCATTTGATCTTTACTGAGGCTGTTAACAGCGCCAATGAATTAGGCTATTGGCCCCAGACAAAGTCTGTCCTAATTGCCATCCCCTCAACTTAAGAAATGGCCCAGGCCTCCAGGCCTTTGCAGCAGACGGTCCTAAACCAGTGCACACATCTTTACACTGACTACTTTAAATAGAGGCACCTAAACCTATTTTAAGATTCATATTCATTTCATCCTACTTTGTACTATACAGTTTTAGATACTTCTCTACTATCTTTTGTTTATTTCTTTAAAAAAAAAAGGAAATTATAATATTTAGGAAGAACAATCGATTGATGTTCTGCAGAAACACAAAGACAAATTCACTACACATCACAAACATCTTCATAAAACCAATATAACAGCTTTTTTTTTTAACAGAATCCGCTGTAACCTTTCATTTAGTCCACTTAAAACATGTATGTGTTCCCGCTGAAACCTATGTGAATCATAAACTATGTCCTTCAACAATGAGCACGCTCTGTAATCTACATCTAATCTGATTTTGTTTTAAACACGGCCTGTGAGTACAACTGCATAGGCAGATTCCCACAAAACACCATGAGGGTGTATGAAAAGGACTCACAGCCCTGCCCACATTGTCTGTCAAAGACAAAATCCCCCAGAATGCTTTGTTCTTTTATCAACCTGGAGCCACAGAAGGTGATAACAACAAACAAAATGAAAATGTACTTTCCCGGAAACAGCTGCAGAAATATTCCATGAAGTAGTAATAATTTGGTACATGTAGAATTTCAAAATTTAACACTTGCTTTCATGCACCACAAACCTGGAACAAACTTCCAGAAAATTGTAAAACAGCCGAAACACTGAGTTCCTTTAAATCAAGATTAAAAACCCACAGGTTTAGAGTTGCTTTTAAAACATTATAAATGAAACGTTAATCAACATTTTGATCTGGAACGACGGCACTTGACAATTACTGACTGTGTTCTACAACTTTGTATTTTTCTGTGTGTGTTTTTAAGATAGAAAGCACTTTGAACTGCCTTATTGCAGAAATGTGCTACGCAAATAAATCTGATTGATTTTATATAGAAGCTAGAAAAGAGATATCGCAAAAACTGTTAAGTTGAAAATGATGTTGCAAATAAAGAAATAAAGCGTGTTTGTGTAAAAGTCACATCTTGTCATGAATATAAATGTTTGCATCATTTATGATGTGCATCTGCTGCATACGGTATACTATTGTGTGTGTGTGTGTGTGTGTGTGTGTGTGTGTGTACGCGCGCGCGCGCGAGTGTGGATAAATGATATGAGTCTTCCAGGACAAAATCAAACATTTAATGATGAATTTCCATTTTTAACAAAATTAATGAATTCTCAATGCTTTATTAATAGCCTATGAGTGATTCCAAGAGGCCAAACAAGTGTAAGTTATTACTTAGTCGGTGCCACCACATTTTCTACAGTATTTAAATAAATATATAAATCAACTGTCCAAATATATCAGTGCCATCTACAAAACAAGAGGAAAATATTAATAGTGAGATAAGAGAAATATTTCTAAATGCACAAAAACCAGAACACAAGAATAAACTAAGGACCTAAACACAAAGGAATGACAATAACATTAATGAGAAATAGTAGAGAAATAAACTGAAGATAACAAACTTAGTGAATAAAAATTAAGAAAATCGAGAAAATGATCAAAACATCAGTGAAAATAGCGTTAAAAATTTTCATTTTAATGTTGTAACACATGAAGTTTGTGTTGAAGTCAGAACAGTCCAATCATCAGAGGGTGAAAACGGTGGAGCCTCTAATGACAGACAGGATTGATTTTGCAGAAAGAAAACATGTTGCATGATACCAAAGATCATAACAGGCATATCAAAGTGTCAAAGAATTACTACCACACTAACATTTTATGAGGCTGTCAATGGAGAAAGATGTAAATTAATCCTTATGCTATATACTGTACAGGCATAAAAACAGGACAACTAAAAACTTTCGTCATTGTTGTTGATCTTATTTCAATGTGTGTGGTTTCTTTTCTTACGAGTCAGCTGGTTTGTTCCTGTCAGTCCTGCTTTAGATTTTGTGTTGTGGGAGTCAGAGTCGCCTCAGAGCTGTCTGTGTGGGCAAAGAGGAATGTCCTGTATGGACGTATGGATGTGGTTGATGTGTAGACACGCTGAGATCAGCAGCACATGCATAAACACACACACACACACATATGACAGCTGCTTTATGGAATTTGGAATTTCCAGTTTTTATACACCTTTTTATGAATAACTTATTTAATTAAAGATTTGGAGCTAAAGCTTGGTGTTGATGTTAACAAGAAGCCATTTTTTAAGATATTTATGTATTTATTTTACTGCCTTTGTAATAAAACATTGATCCCACGTGGACGGAAACAATGACTTTTGTTTGTGTTCAATTCAGAAAAGTCAGACTTGCCTCAAACATAGTCATTAAGACATTATTGACTAAATTCACAACGTGAATGGTAACCAAATGGTAAATATGGGAAAATCAAGCAACCTAAAAATAGCTGTAAATGAAGGGCAGCTTCCTGCTAAGCTGCTTTATATGCAACTTCACTATGTCTTTTATTTGAACACGTTTTTTTTTTTTTGCATTGAAATACTAGAACTTGACCAGCCCTGTATTTACGTTGTATCATGATAATTCACCCATGAAATCACCCAGAGCTCTGCTTTCTTTTGTTATGGTTTTTGCCTCATTTTTATTCACAGCCAAGAAAGATAAGAAGAAGGCACAGCAAAACAGCCAGCAAGCAGACGAATACGGAGAGAACTGTGCAAAGGCAGAAAAAGAACCAAAAAAATCAAAGCGCTTTCATATCAAGACATCAATCGTAGTATGCAATGAAACGCCATGCCACAGCTCACTTTAATTGACACTTTGACAACCTCAAACTCTGAATGAAAACAGAGGGGAAAAAAGGATGGATGGACAGGGAGAGGAAGGGAGAATGAGAAATGACAGAGAGATTAGTCTAATCTAACAACAATTACGGAATGGCAGAAGGGCTGAAATCGCCTGCCAGATGGGACTTTTATCAGATCATGTGCTGTGCATTACATCTTGATTAGTCATTAAAGAAAGGCAACCTGGTTTTTATCTATGGTCCTCATTTTATGGACATGAAAACGCTGTTCAGGTGAAAGACAAAAGTGCGCACTCCTCTTTGAACAAACTTATTCACGTGATTTTAATTGTGTCGAGCATTTAATCGAAGCGCAGCGATTCCAAAATTGTGTTTTTTGACATTAACGGAATTTTTGACCAAGTTTTGCAAACATTTATACTGAAAATACTGCTACTGACTGCTTTTAAGGTTGAGTTCAAAGTTTTAAATTGGTATTTGCTTTGACAAAGTATGTGTAATTTGAAATAAAAAAAAAAAGGTCTGTAACCACTGTTTCATTCACACAAGGACTTTGTTGAAATTCTCTTTGGATGGACCAGCAGTCTGCATAATCTAGAAAATGTCAGATTTGTTTAAGTCTGCTTGTAAATCTGAATTTGTTTGCTAAACTTGGAAAAGATTGTTCACTGAATCTGACGAAGCTTGAAGAGTTTTGGATGGAAGAACGGGATAAGATTTCAGTGTCCAGATGTGCGAGCAGGATTCAGACATGTTCACACAGACTCTGTGCAGTAATTACAGCCAAAGGTGCATCTAATAAACACTGATTTGAAATATAACCAAAAAAAAAAGTTCCATATTTTTCTATTTAAATCTGTTTATTTTCTAGAAACCACTTTTCATATCAAAGTTTTTTGAGGGATGTTTTTTTTTTTTAGCTAAAAAAGCCAGGTTGTGTTGGTCATTATTGATTTGTGCAAGCGATAATAGGGTAAAATATTCAAAGGAGTGAATGCATTTTATAATGACTGCAGTTGTTTTACTTCCCTCTCTAGAGACAAATGAAAAAAATATAGCAAATTAATACACAAACACCCAAACCTATGTCCCCATAATTTTACCAAAGAGCAGAAATCAGCAAATGCAAACAGATCTTCTCAATTTGAGCAGCAGTTGAACCTCGTGAAGCATTTTGTCCGAACCCTTGCCAGCACAGCAAGTCCAGTTCCTGGCCGCTTCTTTCCACAGTAGAGCTGCAGATGATCTAATTACCGCTCTCCTTAGACGTTTGGGTGAGGAGATGAAAAGGAAACAGACATATTTTTATCATCCCTAGGTTTTGATGTGAGAACATATGATGGCACATCCTTATCGGATTTATCTTCCAAATTAGTAAAACTAAATGAAATGAAGCCGATCAAACAAGATGAAGGAGTCATTTAATTGCATTACACACCCATAGTCCACTTCCTGCATCAAGCTGTCCTGTTTTGTCTGCTGGAATTGACATTTTGATGAGGAGATGGATAACGACGCTCCCGTAGATTATGGATTTTATCGCTCCTCATTTCCCCAGTCATGAATCTATGCATAATCCCTTCCCCTAAATACTTTTTTTTTTAAAGCATCAACCAAACCCAGTCATCATCACTTGTCTCAAACTTCACCAGTTCTGTAAGAAACTTACTTTATTCTCTGCTGAAAGTTGAGAAGTGTGCTGCAAACTCAAAGACAAAAGTGAACACAGATAATGACTCATGCCATCCTTTGAGGGCAACAAAAAGAAAAAGAAAAAAAAAAAACAAGGCAGATTGTGAAATGCCACCTCGTGACTTTTTGGAGGAGCTAATCTATTCCATTTAATGTAGTTCAGAGGGGCTCGGGCTGCGCACTGAAGACACAAGGCAGGATTAGTCGTCATACGGCGGTAGCAAGATGAAAGGAGATAAACCCCTTAGCCTCGTTCTTGGATGACTTTATATATTTATTTCCCTCAAGTCTCTTCCCAACGTTTGAAAAAGGATTTAGCAGCAAAGACACTTAAGTCTCTGGAATTTAATCTTTTTCCCCTCTTTCAAATAAATTTTGTCTGTGTGAGCTTTTGCGTTTTATGAAGTTTAGTTCAGGCAGGCTGGAATGACAGAAAGATGGGCGCTAACTATGTAGCGTCCTGGAAAAGTATTCATACTGCTTGAACTTTTTCACACTTTTCCCAGGCCATGACTCCACACTGAAACGTATTTTACTGGGATTTTGTACGATAGACAAAGGAGTGTGAAACTCCAGCCCTTGAGATGATGCTGTCCTGCAACCTCTAGACGTGTCTCTGGTCCAAAACATCTGAATCAGATGGTTGAACTGTCTCTGCAGTGTGCAGACTCTAGAGTCCTGCTAACTGTCTAATTATCTGCACAAAGAAAAGTTTCAGGACTCCGGCACCAGAGAACTAGAGTTACACAACCTTTTTTAGACTAAGACAAAGTGCAGCATCTCATGGTTTTTAGAATATTTGACCTAAAAACATTCTAGATTAGGTTCATCCATTGGTATTCCCTTGTTTCTGATCATCTCAAACAAGTCTAGAGCCACTAGTGAGTGATCTATTATACAATACCCCAGCAAAATGACTCCAACACATAACTTCTTGTGGCTATAACATGCCACAGTTTGAAAAAGACACGTGGAAGAGGATAATTTGTCATTGAAACATTGATTTTATTGCTTTGAATTAGTTTCGGTATTATTAGCTGTAGTGTCTAACAAGAAAGAATTAGAAAATTAGGGCTTTTTGGTTGGGAAAGCGTTGTTTATGTCCAGCTTGTCCATCTGACCGGTCTGTTCTTTGGCGTCTTTTCTGTTGTCTATTGACTCTGCAGACCCCACATTCTGAGATGGGCGTGCTGAGGGGTGCTGACCCGGAGCTTTGGCCTCTGCACATCAAAGGCTCCTTATAGAGGATGTTAATATTTGCTCAGGTGGATCTCACAAGTCTCCCTCTCTGAAGAGAAACTGCTCCAAGCTTATAAATATATCAGAGACCACAGGGACGTCTGGTCAGCCTGTCCCTCTCTGACTGCTTGTGTGTATGTGTGTGTGTGTGTGTGTGTGTGTGTGTGTGTGTGTGTGTGTGTGTGTGCACGAGAGAACAGAGGGGATGAAGGAGATGACAAAGTGCACCGTCGCAAAACACTCGCAGTCATGCAAACAGACCCCACCCCTCTTCCAGTCTGTAACCTGCATTTGAACTCGTCTTTTTCCTTTATTCTCGGTGGCGTCCTGACCCGAGGGCGCCCTCTGCTCATGGGGTGGACACGGAGAGGACAGCTGGGGACAACGGGAGCCCTGTCCCAATCAAATGCCATCCTGCCCCCCTGCTTCGTCCATCCCGTGACCCCTCCGTCGCCTTTGAACTTCTGTCACCTAATCCTAAAGCAAGTGTCCCCCCCCTCCCACTCCCCCCTTGAGATGCTGTCTGTTTATCCAACAGTGTTGGAAATAAGAAGAGTTCAAATGGGTACAACCTTTCTTCTTTCTGCAACAGGAACATCTGCACTGGTTCTATCGCCGTTTTACTGACATACCAGAAGCCTGAGCCCCATCTTCCCAGTGATGCTTGCAGCTCTGCTCATTGGATGACAGCTTAACTTGACTTGGCAGAGAGCGCTTGTTTACGCTCAGCTCCACGGATGAGATCTAACCCTCAGCTGCCTCCATCGTCAGCCAACACAGATAGTCAGACGAGGAATCTAGAAACTTCAGCGTCACATCAAAGGAGCTGGAAGCCAGTCAGCTCCACATCTGTGGAACAATCTGAGCTCCAAGACTGATCTGTTTCGTAACCCTCTCTATGACAATCTACAGACTGCTGAAGACCTGCAGGACTGTTTCTGCTGCTGTAGCAACAGTGTAACCAGGCCCCCGGTCTAGCATGCAGTGCGTGTGTAGAGATCGGGATCCCAGGCATCAATGGAGCTGTGGTGCAGTGACAAACTCAAGCGCTTTTAAGAAGCGGTTTTCTATCTTTTTTTTTAATAAAAGAAACAATCTGACAAGTTTTTTGGGGGGAATACAGTGGAAACCCGTTGCATATGCTGAAAAAAAAAAGAAAATTTATGTATTTATTCTACAGCAAGGAATTGTTAATGAAACTGATTTAATGCCGGACGAAGAGGAACAAAGCTAATGTGAGTTGCTAGTTTAAACATGTGCAAGAAAGAAATTACTGGGAATACAGAGATAAAACAAAAACTTTACTTTTCTCAGCAAGAAACTTAGCAAACAGGAAAGACGGATTGTCGGGGAACCTCAGTCGTTCCTGCATCAAACTGACCCTTTTGTTTTATAGTTTACAATTTATCTGAAATCCGGAGCCAGGAAATTCGATACTGCTGCGACTTTCAGTTCACCAGCAATCTGAACATGTTAAAAAAAACAAACAAACAGGTTTTCCACAGTGATTTGGTCTGTCAGTCTGCATTTGGACAGGGGGAGGAGTACAGTGTAAAATGTCATTCTTTGATTGCGTCTTTTTCTGAATAGCCTGTGAATGATGATAAGCCAAACAGGACTGATAAATTTCAAAATATTGATCACCTGTTCTTATCAGTGAAACGCAGGACGCTGTCCTTCCTACTTGTCGTTGTCCTTCAGGCCTGTGATAATCATTACTTTTCTAAAGATAAAGTTTATATCAGGGCTTATTGCTGTGAAAGTCGAGAAGTCATCTAGCTTTGCCATCTAAAGACAACGTGGTGTCGGCTCCAGCGCAAACCCTCAGGGTCACCACAGGATCCTGAGTAACACACTGACTTCATGGTAAATAAATGGTAAAAAGAGACGACTGGAGTCGTCTCGTGAGGTCCTCGAAACATTTCCTGTCCCAAAAGTAAACTTCCTCGCACTTTTGTGAAATGCGAGGAAGTTCTCCAGCATCTGGGACATCAATCAATCACATGACTAATGTAATGTTATAATCCTCAAGATTCTTGATTTTTTGATTTTTCAGTAATAATAAAATGAAGTAAAAAAAAAAAAAAGAAAGAAGAAGAAGGCAACCAGAAAGCACCCATTTAGTTTGTAGCGGTGGTCACTTTTAACCCTCTAGTTGCTATTAAGACAGAGCATATAGGGTTTGTTTTACCTTTAAACTTTTTGTTACTCAGAGGAAAACCCAGAATAACCACCGAATTGAAGGTTGACATTGTTTTGAAGAAAAACACATACTGATGTTACATTTGTTATAATAATAATAATAATAATAATAATAATAATAATAATAACAATAATAATAATCCATAAAATCAAAATAAACTCAGGTCACCTGCATATAATTTTTGTCATAAGTGGGTGAACCCACTACGAAGTTCCTCCTTAATCCTGATTGTGTTTAAGCACATTAGCCGCATGTGTCACATGAATGAAAATAATTTCCGTGCGTTCAGCAACTTACCCGCAGGATGGTCGGAGAGAGCAGTTCAAAGCTGCAGCTTATCTGCGCTCGATCTCCTGTCAAACAAACAACATAAACAAGAACCACTGCAAGAAAGGAAAAAAAAAAAAAAAAACTCAGCAATCTGACAGTTTCTGTAGTTGGGGCTTGAGTCTTCGGTTAATATATATAATAAAAAGTCAAAGACACACAGTCAGGTTTTAAGGAAGTGGATATTCATACAACTAAATATTGATCCTTACAAAAAGCTAAGCTGTCTCTGCGGTGGACGCTCACAGACACTCAGATGACACTATTTTGGAAGGGAAGACCGTTCAAATGTGAAAAGCGTGAAATATTCTGACAATGTCCAACAGGTTAATCACAGAGTTAAAAAGCCAGGCAACATCTCTGTTTTTGTTTTGCTGTCATAAGGCTTATAGTAGGTCACAAACATATTTCAGTGACTGTGATCAAAACAGACTGCCTCAAGGAAATTACAGAAGTGAAGGAACCATCTGCTCTGCAGGATGGGCATAATTAGCTGCTCATAAATGAAACTGACAATACACTGCAAATGAATCCAAGTATAAATATTACACCCCCCAATTACTAATAGATCTCTGACAGACTGAGTAAAGAGACAGATTCAGATTATAACTTTGTGTGTTAAATTCACACAAAAAATATTCACATTTTTTTTTTATTTTTTGTAAATCTACCTGCTTCAACTTCACTTCTGATACATCTGGTTTTCTGCTACTTTGTGTTTGTCTCTAAAATAAAGTCCAGATAAAATACTTTAAGCTTTGTGGTTGTCTTGTTAAAAAAAAAAAAAAAAAAGATTTTGCATCTGGACGATGCCACAAATGGACTCCAAACCTGAAAGACAAGCATAAATATAAATCATCTTGTAAAAGGAGAGAAAATTGACTCACTGACAAACTGTAGACTGGATGCTTGTCAAATATTCATCACATCCTTCATCCCTTCAAGGTTTCAGTCCAGGTTCAGTGGTGATAAATGCAACTGTGGATCAAAGAGAAAACTCAAACCCACTCCAGGAGGAAACACATAAAGCCTTTCAATACAAATTATGTTAGTATTAAAAATGTAAATCTGCTATTTATTCATTTTTCATACAGACATCTTATTCCCAACCATCTAGGGCAGCGGTACTCAACTCCGGTCCTGAAGGGACAGTGTCCTGCAGCCTGGTCCAACAGAACTGAATCAAACGGTTGAATTACCTCCTCGGTTTTCATTCAAGTCCTCCGCAGGTCCTGCTAATGATTATTTGACTCAAACGTGTTGAAACAGGGTCGCACAGCGGCGCAGGGGCATGGAGCCTTCGTACTCATGTATGGAGGCCTTAGTCCTCAAAGTGGCCGTCACTGGGTCACTGGGTCAAGTCACGGCCTAATGCCGCATGCCCTCCCCCCTCTCTCACAGCCTGACAGCTGTCAGATATAAGTCTTTTCTATATGTTTAAAACATCTTTGCTACCGAATCATTGTCTCCTTTTCTTTGTTGTCTGTATTATTTCTGTGCGTCTCAAACTCCAACCCGAGCGCATGTTCACAACAGTGGCCACGGCATTTTAAAATTCTGACTGATTCTCATCTGATATTGTATCATTTCTTCCACACCCATCTGCCTGCCAGTCAGGTTGCTGGTGCTATGGATCCCTTATGGCTCAGCCAAAGAAACCATTGAAGCTCTGCGATGCAACCTCTTCCCCCTGCGTTTTGCTTATAGGATCCACAGGCAGACCTACAAAGATGTGATTGAAGTGAAAAGAGTCAAGTCAATCTGTGCTTACCCAATGGTGCATTCGCGCATACTCACACACACACACACACACACGCAAACGCAGACACACGCACAAAAAAAAAAAAACATATGTGGGCGTTTCGTCTTGTAACATCTGAGATTCTTCAAATGCGCTTTTGAAAAAAGTTTCACGCCAACCACATCAGTGGAGGCGAAACTTGTGCAAAGACCTGCCAAGTAAGTCATGAACACACAGGTACTCCACCCTACCTGCAGAAGAACAGCATCCTCTCTTCTTTCCTTCTCCTCCGCTGCTTCATCCTCGATGCGGTTTTATTAAAAAGCATCAGTCTGTGTAATGCTCGCCTGACATCTGTTCATTGGGAACGTTGCGGAGCCCCAATCGGGGTTCAGTGGGAAGAAGATAACTCACACTCAGGTGGATGGTTGACAAGGATAGTTTAGCAGATGTTCCACAGAAAGATAAAATTAATTGTGTGCCCATCGATAGAAGCATGTGTTTGAACACTGGTGTGTTGCAGAAAGCGTGAGATAACAGACAGAGAGTCCCTGAGGGAACTCTCCTCTGGAGAGGCTGATTTTCCGAGAGGAGAATCTCCGGAGGAGGCATTTCACACCTTCACAGCTTGGAGCCTTAAGACGTGAGCAACTGACAGAAAGATAGGAATATTCGGGCTGAAGCACCACCTTTCTTAAGCAAGAACTTATCCTCATGTGGATGGATGTCTGACATCTCTGACTAAAGTTGATAGAGTGAGCGCACACATCTGTGTCCATCTGATGTATAAATCTTGATTTTTATTGCTGAGAAATGCTGCCTCTCAGCACGAGATCTGAGATGATTTGGTATAAATTCCGATTCAAAAGCGCAAAGGAAAAGAAAAAAAATTGCTCGGGAATGACGTCATTGTGTTTATCTCCTTTTGTCCCATCGTTTCTCCTCTTCACTGGCAAATTTAAGCCAGGGAAGCGACTTTTCAAAGGACGCGCAAAGGTTCTCATTCGAGTCTGGAGAGCAAGTATAAAAACTGCATGTGATTGAAAAGTGAAACTTGAGATTCCATAAAAAAATATTCAGTTTCTCAGACAGTTTGAACATTTCATGGGACAGCTGGGGTTGGTACAAAGATTTTGAATGCAGAAATCTCATGTTTTGATCGACGGTCATAGGGAGCTTGGCAGTCATCCAGGAGACCGACCCTTCACAGCGAAGGTAAGGCACAAAAGGTATAAACTGGCTGTTGAGTTTCATGACAAGCTTAGTAATTCATGCTTTTCTTTCCAGAAAACCTTTAAGAAGATTTATACTTTTACAAAGATTTGAAATCAGCTCAGACAGCTAAAAGTACTAACACCTACTTTAATGACAATGGTATTGCTCAAAACAACGAGAAACCTTGTTTGGAGTAGAAATTAACAAAAATAAGCAATTGAAATATGTTATGTAATAAAATTTTGAGTTTCACAATTTTAATAATATTGTAGTTTATAAAAAAAAAAAAATAAAGACATAAAATGACCTCCTGAATAAGAATTAAAGGATATGTGGTGACTAAGAAACCTGACTGACGTGGGTGATGCTTAGATATTGCATAAATTGTTATTTTTTTTTTTTTTTTCGATGCAGTGACCTGTTAAAACAGACTTCTGACACAATCTCTTTTGGCCTTGTGCCACAATTCCTTGGTTTTCCTCTGTGCATGTAGCAGAGGAACATGAAGGGCCTTTTGAAGGCTGGAGATACTGTAGGTTACTGGATGTTTCTCCACCTGCAGCTTGCTTCAGTTGTACAAACACATACACACACAGAGAGAGAGAGACACACACACGGAGGCTTTTTACTTTATCCTGTATGTTAAAAGCACAGCTCAGACACAGGAGGAGCTGTTTGGATGTTTCCAAAGGCGCTGTTTTAGAGAGGCAAGAGGAAAGGTGTAGGAAAGGAAAAAATGTGTGGCCTTTGCCCTGGAAAGGAAGTGATTTATACAGGACTGCAAAGGAAGCCCCCAGGATCGGGTTGTGATTTTGGAGCCGTGGCTAGAGTCAAAATCAAGCTAGGGAGATGTTAGCAGGCCCAGAAATGCGTTTCGACTGAAAAATGTAAATAAACACAAAGCATGAAATGTGTTTGTATTCAGAGACGCACTAAGCTGCCTGATCTGGACTGTTTTGAGCCAAATTCATCATCTTCATCACAACCTGGGTCATCAGCGTTCTCTCTCTCACCACCGCAAACCACGCCTCATGGCAGAATCAAGCTCTTTCTCAGAGATTATCGCTTATGTTTCCAGGAAACCTGCATCTTGAGATTTTCAGTGTTTCATCTTCAAGTTAGATTCCTCCAAAGATTCTCTGTGAAATTCAAGTCAAGATACTGGATGAAAATATAAATGTTATTTCCACTCAGAAGAGACAAGTCGCTACAATTAATTAATCATCACCACCGGGATTTGGATGTAAATCTGCCAGGGGTGTGAATAACTTTGTTCACTGTAAATTATCCAATTACGAAAATGTTTAAGATATAAAAATGTTGTGCAATAATTATAAATGTCACCAAGCACATCAGGAATCACATTTTTTTTCTCTTAAAAATGTCCTTTTTCTGCCTCTTTTTTTTCCATTTACATGGCATATCAGATAAAAGCTGACATGTAAATCACATTTTACCCCTTTAAACTAAATTGTGGGTTTTTGTGAAAAATACCGTTCTTGCACTTATTTTACTTATATTACTAATGTGTTTCTATTTTATTGTCACTGTATACTTGTCAGGGAAATCTTGTGTAGGGGGCAGAAGTTATATGCTTATACTTGATTTATACATTGATTTACTTTAGTTGTCACAAAAACTATTCACACTTAGTTTTTGAGATAATGAAATAACAATGAAAATGAAAACCTAAAACTACATTTCATGTACTGGCCACTAGAGGGTACTGCTCAGAAAACCCAGGGTGTATTGTGGCACAAACCTTTTACATTTGCACAAGTACTAAATAGTTGATGTTTCCCTGGAGATGATGTGTGATGCTTAATTTTTGTTTGAGTTAAAACAAAATTTTTTGGTCAATTCTTTCAAGTTTTTTTTTTTTTTTCATTTTACATTCAGACCTTTTCAAATTATAATTTCAGTTTACAAATATTGCAATTAATTACAAGTTAGGAATAGTCACTATATCAGTTAGTTGCTATTACATGCATAAATGCAAGAATGTGTTTATGTTATCCCACCTCTGAAGTACAAATCATTGCATTTCAAGTCATTTAACTTAGAAACAATACTTTAAAAGCTGTCTGAAAACGGCGAGAAAACTCGGCGTTTTGAGACAAATCAGTACTGAAAAGCTTATAATTTACAAGTTAAACATTGGGGGGGGGGGTGGAATGTAGGTATAAAAACTTTATTTAAAAAATGAGTTTAGCAGATAAAATAAGTGCATTTAACCTCAGGGACCTGTTACTTTTTTGCAGCACCAACAGAGAAATTTAGCGTGCAACTTATTTTCATTCAACAGAATCAAGTCAAGACGTCAAACGTGAGAACTTCATCGTTCCTGTGTTTATTTTCTCTCTCTCTCTCTCTCTCTCTCTCTGCCTCTTTCTTTTTGTGTCCTGCCCTTGCAAGAGAAAAGGACAGACTCATCCAGCCTGGGAACGGCGAACTACTACAAGATCCGAGCAGCGCGACATCAAAGGCCACCCCATTTGCACAGCAGCTTACGCACACCCACACATACACAAACATCGGCTTACATATTTGGAGGGGGGGTCATGGAGGGAGGCCGCTTTCTCTGAAGTTCATTACGAATGGCAGAGCGATTACCCTTTCTGACAGAACGTGAAGTACAAGAAGCAAAAGTTTTCACTCCAAAACAGCTCCAATTAGCTAAAAAAAAAAAAAAAAAAAAAGTTGCGATATTAGAGCTCGCAATTCTCATATTTCTGGGCAGAAACATCAAATCGAGTGCAAGCATGTGAAAACGTCTCGCCCCGCAGATTAACCCCCCCCCCCAAAAAAAAAAAGAAAAAAAGAAAGTTGTGTACAGTAAACAGCTTTTATACTTCATCCTCCTGGACTGCTGATTTGAGTTAGTGGAACAAAACTCCACGGATCAGAAAGTAGATGGATTAGCGGACATCTCCTCCCACCTCCTCTGATCTTTTACTGCAGCCTCATGAGAGGGAAGCTGCTTTCCACAGGCATCCAGAACACTTAATCTGAAGTGGCAACATTAGAACCTTCAGCCGGTGCCAAGACAAATGCAACCAGTGCGCACGCTCAGTGGTTCCTGATGTAGCATGTCAGAGGAAGAAAAAAAAAAAAAAAGTGGGGCCTTTTGCGAGAGCGTGAAAAGCAAGTGAGGGAGGATTAACGTGAGAACGTCGGAGGAGTGTACGGTGTGTAGGAGGGACAAATGATGGATACAAGATGTGTGAAGATCCGCACATAGGATGAAAGAGTTTGAGGAGTCATGATGAGTTACTGGGGCGAAACACTGAGCAACATGATAACGACAGCGGGGGATGGGGAAATTGGTGAAGAGGTCACCGTGGCATCACTGAGAAGAGCTTTAATGTGTAGTTTTATCTCACAGGCGGAGGCAGAAATGGGACTTTTGAAAAGTTGGAAACGTGTAAAAGGATAACACTTTTGAGTCTGACCGGGGCTGAGGTGACGCCGGAGAGAGCCCGCTGCAGAGTTCAGCTTGCTTTAAAGCATCTGTTGCTGGTTCGGTCCAACTCTTCTCCACCGCATGTTGGAACCATTACATGATGTCATGGTGGTGCAATTTCCCACAAACGCCTCCATGTGAGAGAGGAAGTGATGTCACAGGTCCAGGCTGAGCCCTGCAGATGGCACTTTGAAAAGTCCAGGGAAGATGCTATCTAGACTTTGAGCGTCTGTGGGAGGTGGGATTAATGAGATGCATCAAGAGACACGCTGCTAAGCTGCTCTGTTTCTAACATGTCCCGAGATCTTACTGACTGGTGGTACTATTAAACTCCTCTGACGATTCTTACATAAACAACGGATCAAATTACTGTGTGTGAAATGTTCAGAAAGAATTTACACATCTGGAAGCGACTCTAAACTAATAGGGGTGGGAAAAAAAATTGCTGTTTGAGATTACTTGGACATATCAGACAAGGGTTTTCTGAGAGCTTGCTGATTTAAAAATGAATACTGGGTTTGAAAATGAATACTGAGAAACTAAAATGTTTTCGATTAAAAAAAATAAGGCACCAAAACACACCAGTGTAAAAGGTTAAAAAAGTATTTTAGATGGGTGAAAATGATATAAAAAAAAGAAATGCTCTTTGATTGGTGTGCAGGGAGATAGGGAATAGAATAGAATAGAATAGAATAGAATAGAATAGAATAGAATTTATTTATCTTATTTAGGTAAAAGTGATCCCACATGTAGGTAAAATAAAGTATTTTCCTGCATACATCATAATGTTTGCAGGAAAATGTGATTGTTGATCACATGGTTATAACTTCACTTCAAAAAATTCAGTATTTCTCAAACCCCTATGGCTGAAGGCCAAGCAAAAACCAGTCAACAACAAATATTACCCAGCGTTACATTTTCCAGTCAGTGAATGCACCATAGCAAAGTATGAATAAATCCCAAAGACAAAGACGCTGGATGGTACTACCAAGTGACGAAGAGTCGATGTCAGCTGTTTTCAACATTGGTATCCAAAGTGAAGTCACAGGAAACAGACACATGGAGACATGTCTGCTGTTCATTCAAGTTTCACGCTCCTAGTCCTCAGTAAAATATAGTTTTGCTTGGTAAAACGTAAACTCACTCTAGTTTGAGTTTTCCAAACCAGAAGCTGTGTCATTATGTCTGTACCTAATTCTTTTTTGCAATAATTTTTACTGCAAATGTTAGTTATAGAGTTTGTAGGAGAGCGAAATAATAAGAGAAAATAGGTTTTATAGATATATTTTATTTTTCAGGTATTTGTATTTATAGGGGTTTTATTCACATTTAATTGCATACTAATCATGTTTATGTAGCACGTCTATCAGTTGACAAACTACAAGAGCAAGAGATCGCCATTTTTTTTCTCAAATCTTTTGTGATATTCTATAATTATACTTCATACAGAATACATTAAATAATAAATCACAATAATTTATTTATTACTGAATAAGCCAGTTGGTATAATTACTGACACAGCAGTATGTGCAGTTCTAGAGAGGAGCCATTAGGGGCCAATGCCTCTAATCCTGGAAACTAATCCTGGCTCCTCCTATGGGCCCTGTACTGAAAAGATAATACTACATGCATTTCTTATAGTCTTAAGGCTTCTTATAGCACAGAAACTGTTACTAATTGGTTCCTTGGATCTATTTAATCTTTTACAATTAAAAATCATTTAAAAAAAAGCTTCAGTTGTGTTGAGATCAGATCACAATAATCTGCTAGATCAGAGGTCTGTAACCTGCAGCTCCGGAGCCACAAGTGACTCTTTGGCTCACTTTATATGTTACTTTGATATATTAAACAATGAAATATTACCCTGTTTTTTTTCTTGCATTCTTTTGCTCTATGCCCCTTTAAAAAAAACACTGGCCCCACTCTGGCACCTCAGCTAAATTTGTTTCAGAACCAACACATTCCCAGGTGTTTGCTTCCATTATGAATATGTTTCTTTTGAGTGTAAACTGGTAAAACACTAGATCACTAGCTTCACTGGAACTGGGAAATGAACGTGGGATGGTGAGCGGGAAAACCTTTGAGGGCAAGAGACAGAGAGAGATAGTAAGGGGAGATAAGTTAAGTGGGGGAAATGAGAGGGAGGTTGAGTAACAATCAGTGGTTTCTCCATAAAAGTCCTCAGGAATTATTTGGAGTGATGTGAAGCGGCATCCAGCTGTGCAAACTGTGACTCCACATAAAACCATTCAATCTCAGACAGCTAAAAAGCCCCTTATGAGATCATTATGATGGAGAAACGGGTTGCGCAGTTGGTAGAGATAGGCACCAGCAGCCCTCCCAACCCCACTCAGGGACAAGGGTGTACAGAAAATGGATGGATGGAGAAACAAATGAAAAAGAGGTGAAGTGTTTTCATTTCTTAGCAACGTCCTCCACGGAAAATATTGTCTGAATCTTTAAACTGGATTGAAACAATCACTTTCGAGAACAACACTTTGACGTTGATGAATTAAAACTGCAATAAGAGTTTTCAAAGTTTCCCAAGGCCCCAAAGTGATGAGATTGCAAACATTACTTTAAAAATCTTTGCTGCCTCTCAGGTGTGAAGCCTCCAAAGCTCAGAACTAAAAACAAATTTGCGTCCCTGATCTTTGGGGCTCCTGGTAACCTGAAACCATCATACTGACATTTCCCCCTTTTAGCACACAGAAAAACTAAGTTATGATAATGATGTGGTCTATCAAGCAGAAATGAAAATAAGGAGCAGCCGCTATGCAAAGTGATACTGCTGTGTGTTAAGCTCCTCCAAATACATCTGCTTGTTTCCACAACACAAGCTCACTTTTGTTAGCCAATCATCTGGCTCGAATGAGACCCAAAAAGATGGTTTGACACAATTTAGTCGCTCAGGCTGGAGCTCAAAT
The DNA here is from genome assembly GCF_001443285.1 of Poecilia latipinna. Classification (NCBI taxonomy): domain Eukaryota; kingdom Metazoa; phylum Chordata; class Actinopteri; order Cyprinodontiformes; family Poeciliidae; genus Poecilia; species Poecilia latipinna. Next base: position 591,367 of record NW_015112796.1, on the reverse strand, counting down.
ATCCTACTTGAGATTTAACCTTGTTGTTGAAATTGTTTCTGAGAATACATGTATACAATTATTACATCTTGTGCCATAAAATTGCTCCAGTCCAATGAATACCTGACAACAAACAGGAGCAAATACACTTTAAGTGAGCTGCCAGTTGTCATGGACGTGGCACAAACACTTCAGCTGCACAAAACCTCCAAAACAAAGAGAGGATTACCATGTGTCGCTAGAGGAGAAAGTCGCCAAAGCATTCATAAAGTCCTTCAAACCACATGAAACAGGGGCAGAAGAAACTCCGTCACAGCTCTGCCAGTAAAGAGTTCTTGGTCAGTGTAAACTTTGGCCTGGTTTGAAGCCACATGCACAGATTAAAAGCCTTCCAACATTAAAGGCCTTGACCACCTGTCTCAGTTCTCTCTCCGTCAGGCCTGAATGAGACCACAGGGAGATCTTCTTCTTCCAGAGCACCACCTGCCACCGCTAACTCCCTTTAATGTTGGGCGACTCTTTAAAGGTCCCCACAATGGCGCTTTGTGAGAGTGCCCATTCTGACATGGAGGCTACTTGCAAAGCGACTTCACGCTGTGTTCACAACACAAAGTAACTTCTAAATTTGATTCTGAAAATGTAACCTAATGCAGTTTAGTTCACGGGATTACTGCTGTTTTTTGTGAATGTCACGAAAAAGATACCTATAAGAAATGAACTTTATTAGTTTTTATATGTGCACCTTAAAATAATTTTTACTTAGAGATCAAACTTTACGGCTATGGTCAGGCTGGTGGCCGCCAAGCTCAAACGAGGAAAGTATTTATCGCCCGTTTAGCATTTTTTGGTGTGGACTAACTCTTGCGATGTTTTCTTATTGATCAATTTGTCTGATATAATAAATATACAAACTGCACACACCCCTGTTAAAATGGCAGGTTTAATTAATGTAAGAAAATCAGTCCTTCAGATCTTTTTCCACCTTTAATGTGACACTTATCCTTTGAAGCTCAATTAAAAAAAAAAAAAACTAATTTGTTACAGAGGAAATACTTTTAAACATTTAAGTGTGCACTCCTGTAAAGTATGAATCCTGAGATCAATTTTAATCCTAAACAAACTCTACAATATCAACTGAAGGGTGCAAAAAAAGCAAATGTCAAACTAATCAGTTTTTCTACTACTGATGGCAGATGTGTTTCTAAGAGCCTGAATTAAAATGTGATTCAACAAAGCATTCACAGAAGGAGGTGCAGATGTTATGGTTCTTCAAACTATATAATGTACTAATAAATATTCTGGGGTAAATGTGACTTTAAAGGAGAAAAATGTTCTGACTGGTCTCATTGTTTGCGCCACAAGAGCGTTGCTTTTTATTCAGGGACGTGCAGACGTTTGAGAGCCTCCATACAAATAAAAACTGAGTTGAAGTAAATCTGGAGTTTAAAGGGAAATACTGAAAAATTGTGATTAAAAAAAAAGAAGCTAAAAACGTCAAGTTAAAAAGTGGTAATATTTGTCAGGACCACTCATATATGAACAGTAGTTACTTAGTTTATTGCCGATATCCAGAGCATAGTCACATACAAAAACCGAAACGTTTCAAACCTTTGAAAAATGTATATCTTTTACATTCAGACTTATTAAAAATAAAAAAAATAAATTGAACCTTTAAGTGAAAGCATAAAATATTAACAATTCATGAAGGGTTTTGTGCCAATAATTTACTGGATATGATTAATCAAATTCATATGTGTACAAAAAAAAAAACAAGCGACTGCATGATTGGGAGAGAAGACGGCTGCACAGTGGCATGGTCAGTAGTGCTGATGCTTTCCAATAAGAAGGTCTTTGGTTTGAATCCTGACCTGAAGTCTTTCTGCTTGGACTTTAGATGTTCCCCCTCCAAATCCTGCTTTCCTCCCACAGTCCAAAGACCCCCAGTTATGAGTGTGTGTTCATGGTTGTTAGTCCTGTGTGTCTCTGTGTTGTCCTGAACTGGCGACTTGTCGTGCCACACCTGTCGTCCAATCAGACTGGAAGCAATATCCCAGCATAAACGATTTATTTCTTAATAGTACGAGAAGTACTTTTTCACCTGGAGGTTTGTGAGCATGGGGAGATTTACTAATTAAAAGAATAAACTCTGATCCCCAATTTGTGTTTTCTGTCATTTTCTTTAATTCTCTACCATAAAAACAGCAATCCAACCCTCAGCTAAATCAACACACAAGTTTTGACAGTAACCTGATATGCAGACAGGTCTATTAAAATCAGTCTATGTCACCTTTGTGTTGCAATACTGTTTGAGGATAAGTTTTGGATTAAATACTGCTTTGAAAAATAGCCCAATCCCTTTGGCTGCAGCTCTAGCATGTAGAAGTTTATCAAACAGAGTGCACAAAGACCTAACAGGGCGGGAAAAGAGAAAGAAAAACAAGCTTTATGCCAAGTTGGATCTCAGTGTTAAATTTAATGGTATGAGGCAGAAAGGGCTAAGTTACATCAAAGACCGCTTTAAACAGCAGCTGCCATTTTTCAGCTCAAATAAAAGATAAACAGTCATCATCATTAAATTTAACCACAGATTGTTTTTGTCTGCTTTGGACTCAGACAAAAAAAAAAAAAAAGAGTTATTTATCTTGCTTCGCTCCCACTACAACGTAGATCAGAGGCCAGCGCTGACGTTATATAGGTTTGGGGAGAAAATGCAGTTTATACTGGCCAACTCTGGCACCTGCTACATGAGAGAAAGTTTGGTTTGGAAATAATGGTAATGTAGAAAATGTAATAGTACGTTGGTGCAGATAGTACTTTCCCTTCTTGTCACTCTGACATCAGAGCTCTGCTAACAAGTTAGAATAAAAAAGGTGTTTTTTTTTAATAAAGAAAAGGAGCCAGAATAAAAGTAAATAAAAGTATTCAAATCTTTTTTTATTTCAGTTACTTATATTAAATTTGTTTTTCAGTCATTGGCAGTGAAAGTATTCAAGCTACATAAGGGTCTATTTCAACTCAACCCATGATGTTTTTAATGTTTAACCTTAACTTAATGCTGCAGCTTTTTAATGTTGTCCAGCATTTATCCAGGAATAGGCGGTGGGGGCAGCTGTTATAGTTTTAAATAAACCTCCTTGCACTAACCGGTCAATTTATTTATTAGTCTGCTCCTTCTCTGAGTACTGCCAATGTCAAATCTGCCACACATGCCAGCATGTTAGGCAACATGCTGAAGTTGAAAGTGACCTGAGAGGAATCCAAGGTTATTTTTATGCACAACTTTCTTTTGGATTTACAGAGAAAGGGTCAGATAAAGAGAGGAGAGAAAAACCGTCTCGTCAGTAGCCCTAATCCAGTCAAATCAGGGGTCCAGAACAAGAACTCTGTTACACCACTCTGTTTTCTCTTTAATACTTTGTGCTTAGAAATCAATTACCTGGAGATCCTTCCTAAATCCCATAATTACAGTTTTTAGATTTGTGACAAAGTCAGCTGCTGGCTCTGAGGCATCTCAGTGACACAAGTCATTTGGCTCAAACCAGAGTTTAAAAAGGTCGTCGTCGGTGGTAAGTAACTCATTAAAACGTAGCTGAAGCTAAAGACCAAGAAGTGGCTAAAATATGGATTGATGGAAAAGAGCAACACAAGTGGGGGAAATCACAAAATGTTTGTAAGTTTCTTCATATTGAGGAGAAAAGGCTGTCTCCCAAAACAGCACAAAGTGGAGTACTCTATTTGTTTTGCTGCAAAGCTCTCACAAATCTCTTTTGGCTTCATGATTGGTGGTATGGCATTTCCCACCGTGTGTGACCCGAGTGCAAATCATCAAAAGAACCTGCAGCCAGTTCCCATGCTTCTTCTATGGGTCTTGCTATTAAATATAAGAAGATCAGGTTAAATGATCAAAGACCACTGGTTTCTGGGGTTTAAGTTTTGCTCCATTTCATCAAAGGCTATTAGTCTTTTTAACCCACACTACCTCGAGGTAACATAAAACGGACAGGTAATGGAGCTTTTGCTTTTCCTGTAAATACTGTACGTGTCTTCTGCAGTGGGAACCAATATGAAAAAGGATATAATGGCACAAAATGGAAGCTCCATTTCTCACATTCCTGTAACCTCCGAGAACAAAGGCACCTGTCTCTTTTATCTGCCAAATAAACGGCACCAAAAAAAAAAAAAAAAAAAAAGCAATACAGGCAGACTTCAAAAGCACATCCGGCAGACGGTTTGGTTTTTCCTCCACCCAAAGTGTTTATCAGACCACTCTGGGTATTGTGCTCCCAGTCACCCACTTCCTCATGCCCCTGCTTGATTGTTAGAACATCTGTCCTTCTGAACCGCAGCTTTGGAGCCATTTGCATCTATTTCCTGTTTGACATATTCTCATGTCACTGTGGCACTTGTTCCAAACGAACAGCAATGAACAGATTGAAATAAAGACATGAGTGTACCTCAAGCACATGTTTCGTTTGTCATCGACAGTGAGGGAGCTTCTTTTAAAGTCCTGCTGCTGCTCTCCTTTGACTAGTCATGTGATGTATCGTTATGGATTTTGTGTTTTGACTAACACAGAGTTATGTGTGTGATGGTGAAGTGGGAAAATGTGACACCTGGTTTAAATTTAAAGTATCTGTGGAAACGCCATTCAGTCAGACTGAGCTTGAGCGACTTTTCAAAGCAGAAGAGGCAAAAATGACTGCTGGTAGAGAAGTACTCCAAAAAAGAGTCACCACTCTAATTCCAACAAAATATTGTTCAACACTACAGACTCAGGAGAGGCTAAGCACATTGTTACCAACTAACCACAACAGGTTCTCAATGTGCATTTGCTTTTCTTTAATTCCAATTGCAAGAAAAGGAGAAAGAAATTCAGCATCTCTTTCTTTTTAGATGGGAAGTAAAACTAAAGTGTTTCTGTCTTTGGTTAGCCTTGCTCTCTTCATGTTCTTGAGCTTGCATCAAAGAGAGACGTTTGATAAAAACATGAGGCCCGCACGTGTTGTGCAGAGGCCGCTTTGTGTCCATTGCCACATCATCTGCCTGACAAAACTGTTCCTCTCTATCCTGGTAGCACCTAGCAGTTTGCCTTCACCTTTGATTTAACACCAAAAGGCGTAGGCCTCGCAAAGTAAAGAAATATGTCATGGAGCAGTAAAAGGCAGCGTTGGATTTGAACAATCATGCTCGGCCAAACAAACTAATCAAAACTTTTATTTTCTTGATTTTTTTTTGTACCTTGAAGATTTATGTGAGGTAGAAGACCGTATGAAACTAAATTAACTTTTTTTTTAATATATATCTGTCCCTTGTTTTTTTTTTTTTTTAGTAAAATTAGCACCATTACAAGTCTGGCCTGCTGTCAGAGTGGTACTGCCTGTGGGCAAGACTTTCAGGGTTCAAGTTCAGTTGAACTTTGGCTACGAAACTTGGCAGAAAACCAAAGCAGTGTGCAGGATTATTGCTCCATTGATGTTCAATTTGGTCGGCTAATTCTCTGTCTGAATTAACGGGCTTACACTGAGTAAGGTAGCACTTGTGCCTCTGACAACAGATGACAGCGACTGGAGATGACGTGCTTGAAATATGGTTTGTTGGACCTTTGCTGCCGATTGTATTTCTTTAATAGTTTGCAAGAGTTGATTTATATGACACTGCATCTGTTCAAAGAAACCCTATTAGCAGAACTAAAGGATCCTGGTGATAAATAGATGTAGTCTAGAGCATTTTATTGTATTTGTGGAAAAGAGCTAATGTGCTAATCAGTGCCTTATTTTCCTCTGAGCCTTTATACACTTTAACCTAAAACATAACTCTCCCTTGGTTTTGGCTGTATCATTATTGCTGGGCTCTTTTACAATTTCCCTACATCTACTGCCAGCTGGCTGGAAAGCCAAGCAAACCTTTTAGGGCTCTTTGAGTCAACAGTCCGTGCGATTTTTTTTGGAAACGTAGCCTGCACAGTGCTAATCAAATGTCTTCAAAAGAGATACGCATTTAATTTTTTTCCCCAATAATAAATAACACATACTTTGATTCCTTGTGAGACACTGTGTTTTCCCTACTAATCCTTTCCAGTTTGTGCTGAGTAGTGCTGTACGTGCTCCGATCCGCCTCGCTCTCCCCATCCGTCTCTTTCTCTCGTTCTAATCCCAGACAAAAGGGACCCGGACGCTCATTCCAAAAAGTTGGATTTGTGAACGTTTAAACCCACTTCTAGGACAGAAGAAGAATCAGCATGAAAGCACTGACGGAGAATGTAAGGAAATGAAGTTTTGTACAAATACATAAGGCCCAGAAAGTATGTCAGTAAATTTTCAGGCTTGTGCTCCTAAATGGTTCCTTAAAGGTCTGTAAAGTTTTGCTTAAGGTCAACAGGAACCATTTAACAACAACAATTCAATTTGTTTTGTTCTTGTATTGATTTACTTTATATCTAGTAAATGATTTTGACCAGAAAAGATACTTTTCTCTTTTCCGTATGTGTTTCACACAGAAAGGACTTAACATCTCCAATCATCAGTTCCTGTGTATTTAATCATCAACATATTAGAGGTTTATAAAACAGCATTTATAGAAATCTTCATTTTGGATTGGAGTTTTGGCTGCTGTTGGAGTAATCGTTAGCGTTAGCCTCTAGGACCAGGAGATTTGGATTTACACCAAACACTTTAAATAAACATTAAAGTCATGTTTCCCACCTACATCTAAAAGTCAATGTTAGTTCTAGTTCAGTTTTTCAACAATTATCTAAGCTAAATAGTTTTTTATTTGGTTGATGGGAAGACAAGGCATTCATCTAACTTTGGTGTGACAATCAGCAATGACCATCGCTACACTTTTCCTACTCAGCAGTCTGTTTTTTGTGCTGCTGACATGTCCTGTCGCTTCTACAGGAGACGCCAAAAAGGCACTGTGGTACAAACAGGGAGCTGCTGACAAACAATAACGCGGCCCAGTGCCATCTCCAGCTGCTTCCTCTCTACAAAGACCCTGAGTGAAGTGGATTGTGCTTATTTATTCCGCTTTATAAGGCTAACATAAAAGACAGAGTTATTTATGCATGTGTGTGTGTGTGTGTGTGTGTGGGTGTGTGTGTGTGTGTGTGTGTGTGTGTGTGTGTGTGTGTGTGTGTGTGTGTGTGTTTTTTCTGCTTAGTTTCGGAATAGGGTGAACCCTGTTCACATTGAATAAAAGGGTGTTTCCTCACTTGTTGCCTCATAAAAAGATACAGATGCTAAGACCAGCTGTTTTTGTAGGTTTGTTAATTCTGCTGATATGAGTGTTGTATGGAACAATTCTGAGTAGTCAGAGCCGAACTCACTGTGGAAAACACGTAGATCATCTCAGGTAAAACCTTTCATTGAGCATTCAAGCTAACAGTCAAGTAGAGAAGAACTCGTTCAAGTTGGATTTCTACCAATTAAGACTAATCAAACAAACCCAAAACTCTCCAAGTCTTTGATGTAACTTTAGATTATGTTTCATTTTGTCTGTCCTCTCAACCAGGCAACCTCAGGCTGCTGAATGTGCAATGACCAAAACCCAGCTGGAAGCCACAACTATCCTGATCTAACTGAACAACTGCAAACAAAAACTACTGACAAGAAATGTGACAATTACACAACTTTTTTCTGAGAAGATATAAAAATGTTGGCAGTGACGTGCAAAAACATTCATACACTTAGAACTTTTTCCACATTTTGACACGTCTCAATTGGAGACTTTATTCTATTTTATTGGAATTTTACATTAGAAGGAGCTAATGTTTTTTTGCTCATAAAAATTTGAAGTGTTCGATATGCTCGACAGAATCCCAAACCTTGTACATCTCTCTCAGCACTTTACAGTCTGTCATCTAAAAATAATGGCAATGTGTATAAAACTACTGCAGAAAAAAATAAATAAATAGGCCAAAGACAGAGTTATTCAGAAAAAAACAACCAACACATCCATGGTAACTCTGGTGGAGCTGAGGAGATGATTGCATCCTAAAACTCATGAATCAGACCTAAATATAGTGGAGAATCTGTGGAAAGACATTTTCTATCCAGTCTGACTGAATTAAAAATACTTTGCAAAGCAGACTTGAGAAAATATTAAGGATAGCTATAGCGTAGAATAAGCAAAGAGACAATCAAAAGGTTCTGATGGACTTGGCTGATCAGCAGTAATCAATACCGCACAGATTTTTGAGTAAAAAAAAGAAAAATGTACTTGACTTTGACTTTTGCAAAAGTAAAAAGGTGCAGGCGGGCCCTGCTCTGTGTAGCTGCAAACTTGTCCCTCCGATCAGATTTTCTCCAAACTGTGATTGCTCTATTATCTACACTAGATAAGATACTGACTTCTCTTGCAAACCCCACATGACTCCACTTCAAAAAAATAAAAAATAAAAAATCCCTTTAGCCATAACGTTGCCCGGTGCTGCTGATTCTTGTCCTATCAAACTCAGAGTATGAAAAGCACAAACAGCAAGCAGCCTATCCTTCCCCTGAAAGTGGCAGCGCGTCTCTACCACGACTGCACCGACCAGCTCCACAGTCACTAGGGAAACTTGGCCATTTCCCAGGAACGTCCCGCGAAGAATGGCAAAGCCTCACGTCTGCAGCCGATTAGGGAGCGAGATTAAGGCCTGCCAGGAGAAACCGGGCCATGGTGGAGGTGTGGGTACTGTGAGAGATGGAATGAATAAAAGACAAGTTCAAACCAAAACCAGACCTGCTGGGCTTATCCACCATCAGCTGCTGAGTGGCTGAGCTTTCTGATGAAGATGCAAGGAACCATGTGGAGGAAAAGAAGACGGAGGGGAGGGAAACGCCCGGCCATTAAGTTTACATAGGTTTCAGCCCCCACCACCAACCGTTCCCATGCCATCCAAAATACATTTGCTCTTCTTTCCTTTTACCTTCATCTCATCTCTCACCCGACGTGATGGCCCCCTTTGAACCGGGCTCATGCTGGTGCTCTGAGCTCTTATCCCGTCTGTCCTCATAACAATTTACAGTAGCACACTTCTCTATCTGCGATAACCCTCTGGTGGGAGAAAACAGCTTCATCTCTCTCTGTATTAGACACACGGCTTTGGTTTCGATGAGATCTTCATCTGGATCCTTTTCATCTTTATCCTAATGAAGCTTTGCTTTGAAATGTTTGTTGCACTGCTGGAAATCTACACCGCACATCTGCAACTACTGTTTTAGCGCAGGATTACGAGGGTGAATAATTTCAGACGGTGGCACGAGATTGCAGAGACGAGTTTATGGAGTTTAAGTTCAGGATAAAATGAAGGCCAAGGAGGGTAAAGTTCTCAAGTGCTTATAGATAACCTTATGATATGAAGAGTCGTAAACAAACACAACATTATTGTTGTAAATTGTTTGTGACTATGTGCTGATAAAATATTAGGTACCGATGTATGCGCTTTGGTTGTGTCCCAAATCTGATTTGGGCATCTTTCCAACAGACGTCGCCTGTATAGCAGTAATGAACATAACATAAAACATAACCATTATTATTGTTCACAACTGCAAAAATAATAAATCAGCGCACAGCACATTACGCCAGTGACTTATTCACATGAATGTGTTTTATAAGGCAGAGGTTTTTTTAACAAGTTCAACATGCTTGTGGGTTTAAGTGAGAGTCTGAACTGGTGACTATATGCTTGTTTAGTTAACTTTAATGCCATGCAGTATTGAATATTTTCATGTCTTCTCATATTACCAAAAATAACTTCACCATATTCATAGTCATTTCATATAAAACACCAACACAAAGTAATAGTTGTTACAAAGGGAAAACATGGGGTTCACCTATTCATCTTTGTAAAATATCTCAAGCCAAGGCAGGGGAGACTCTGTGAACAGTAAGTTTTAGCTCAGATTATTAATTGGATTTTTTTGTAACATAAACATGCTTTGACTTCTTAAAACAATTAGATTTTATTTAGGAGTGCCAGATTGAAAGGCAGGATTTTTTATTTTTTTTAATTTTATTTTATTTTTTGTATAGCTTATGGGAAATTCAAAGGGAAAATGCTCAAAAACATAATATACATCTTATGTAAACCAATAGAAAACATAAGCCATTCAAAAACAGAGAAACTGAAGTAAATGAGTTAGTTTATCAAACGTGGCTGCAGTTGTGAACCTGGAGGTGTGGATGCTGTAAGCCGCTGCTTAGTTTACTTATGAGTGTTTACTTCCAATAGGCTTGGATTTGATCAAATTAAGATATTTGTGTATCGATATACACGTGTCGTAGTGTTTTCTAAGATTTGGAAAGGTCCCAGACTTTTCATTTGTTAATTTTAAAGGATAAATCAGTTGCCTTCATTTGTTTTGGTTCACCAACTTTGCCCACATTTATGTGACATGTTCCAATAAATACATTTCTCCTTCCTTCACTCTTTTTGTAATCAGGAGTAGCTCCACCATCTAGTGGTTGTATCAGAAATACATCAGCTGTCAAAAACATACCCCACTGGCAATAAAGCGTCTTCTGATGTAGTATGGAAAAGGCCGTGCATGTTGCTTCAGTGTCAACACAAACAACTCCAAGCCAGTCATCTGAAGTTCATCCATATTAGGATAATGATGCTAATAAGGCTAATGACAAAAAAAGAGGATGATCTTCTTTTCTTTCATGTTAGCCATGAAACAAGAACAACATCTCTGTTCCTTAGGACAGTGCTGAATGGATTTTGGCTTCAGAGGGTGGCTCATCCGCTTTGAAAATCCTTTTTCTTTTTTTTTTTTTTCTTTTATTCACATAAGAGAGGAGGCGACTGGAGCTAGTGAGAGAAAGCAGGCAAAGGATTGTTTGGAGTCAGAAACACATTTCAAAGGCTTCCCCAAAACCAGACTGCAAAATCTGAGATGAAACCAACTAATAAAGCGCCACACAGTAATAAATAATGCAACAAGAGGAAACAACATGAAAGATCTTTTCATCTCCTTACAGAGAGGAAACTGGAAGAAGAAAAGACGAGAATGTGTGTACACTGTTCTGTGGTTATTGGAGTTGTTTGTTGGACCTGCTTTAAAAGTTTCGGTCTCGAGAAGAAATGTATCTCTTTTTTAAAATTCTTGAAGACATAACTTCTTTAAGGTTTACAGAAAAAAATGACCAAAGGAAAAATATATTCTTATTTATTTTTGAGCCAAACCCAAAGACCTCTAGCATTTGGCCTCAGTCTCCTCACTTGTATTTACTAATCTTTAGACATCTTCAGTTGTGGGCTCTGATCTAAGATTCAGATTCGTTCATTAAGGGTGCTTTGCTTATTTTTTTTAATCAAAGTTCCGTCTTGTAGACGATTTTCTAACCATAACTTCCCTGCCCTTATTAGTAGAAGAGCAGAGCTGAATCTTATGACTCAGTACACTCAAAAGGCAAAAAATAAAAAATAAAAAAATCCCCTTGCACCCACCCAAAATAGTTGTGTCCACGATCTGACGGCCGAGGACGGAGATCAAACCAACCTCAAAGCAGGGAGGTCGAGACAAGAGCAACAAAAGAGTTTCCTCCCTGTTAAAATAGAGCAGACTTGAGTTGGATTGGGGGCTTTGTAAAAAGAAGACGATCAAGCGATGACTGGAAGTGGGGTTATGACGTTATTATTATTATTATTATTATTATTATTGGAGGCTGCATAAAGGACTTACAGATCTTAATGCTGCCTGTGAAAGCTGTGTTTGTGTGTTGGTGGAGGTCAGAAGCAAAATTACAAAAAGTGAAAGAGAATTTGTGCAACACTGACATCTTGCGGGCAGAAGTGTAAGCTGACTGTATGCGCTCAGAAAATTTCAACAAATGGATTCAAAAACCGACACTCGTGAATTTTACTTAACAAAATTAAATAAGATTAAGTAGAAATAACTTGTTTTGGCCATCCAAAAAGAAAAGTAATTAAACCAAATTTACTGGAAAACCAGACTTTCTTCAAGTTACTTGAAGACTTTGTACAAATAACTTATAGCTATCTCGATCCATGTTTCCTCTTTACTACTCTGAGTCTCAAGTGGATGTCTGACTTCCTCATCCTCTCTAAAGGAGGCCCCAGACGTCCTGTGGAGGAAAGCCACTAGATGAGCGCAGGATCAACTAGAAAATCAAGAGCCAGCCTTATGCTTAAATATGGTGTTCTCTATGAACAAACCTTGATGAACATAGAGGTTCAAAATCAAAACACTGCTTATGTTCACCTGCAAATCATCTGGTGCATGAGGCAGAACTGAAGATGAGCCAGTTCTCATCTTCTGACAAATGGACCGACATCCATCGTTTAAAAGTGGTTTTCTTTTTGAAAATAAATAACATCCAACATGCCTTTTTATTAAAGTGTGGAGATACAAATAGATGAGTCGTTTTCAAGATTGATACTTCCTTAAAATTTTTGATTATCTTATTAGAAATTGCTTTAAAACCCAAATCTGCCAGGGATTTGAATAATTTTAACTAACTGATTCTAGCCTTGAATGAATCCGGATATAAATAACTTCAGGTGCGTAGTAGTGAAGAACTATCGCCAGCAGGGGGCGACACATACCTATTTTCATTCAACGAAATGTGCCATTATGTTATTTGTGTGAGCTAATCAGGTTGCGTCATTAATCTCAGTTTAAAAAATATATATTAAATGGTTTGCCTATTTATAATTTCGACTTTGAATATATTTTACCTTCTATCTCGTTTACTGCGCAGTCAGGAAGGCTGAAAAGCAGATTCGCACCCTGTAAACAGACTCTATTTCGCACAAGTGCAGGTGTGTAAATAGCGACGCCGACTCCAATATTTGTTTTCGGCTTGTGTCGGTTTAATGCAAACTTTAACTGGGTTTGTGTTTGACAGAGAGATGGAGAAGAGACGTGGAGAGAACAGTGCCAGAGAGAGAGAGCGAGCGCGACAGAGAAATTGGGGGGAAAGGGAGAGACAGAGAGAGAGAGAGAGAGAGAGAGAGAGAGAGAGAGAAAGGGAGATGGGATTGTTGATTGAGAAGATTACCGACGCTTAAGCACCTCACCCCGTCCCTTCGCATCACCTGCTCCGGGACCTATGTATGGACAAGCAGACGCTCCCTCTGATTTCTGCCGGAGGATGTGGCGCTCTGAAACCCCCAGGTGATATGGATTAACTGGCTTCTTCGCTGTCTGAGGAAGGTGCGGCTCTTTTGCGGCGACTCTCCAAGTTCTTCACCGTTACTAGGGCCGGTCGGGACGGCCCGCCCTGCGCTCAGGAGAGGATTATAGGACAGGAACAGCCGCTACTCGGTAAGGTCTTAAACCCTTGATGTTATACAGCCAACTAGACCCACTAACCACAAGACAGAAAGTGCCTAAAATAGATTAGAATTGATCGCAATTGTGTTGGTTTCCTTTCAGCGCATCTCCGTAAAGGAAATGACTAAAAAAAAATTAAAAAATAAAAAAAAAAAATAGGGAGAGAATAAAAATTGAGAAAAGATTAAGTTCCCAATAAGCTTCCGCCGTTGTTTTGCTGACTTGCACGGTGGTTCAGGTGGTGGCAATGTTGCCTTGCAGCAAGAAGGTCCGGGGTTCGAATCCCGTCCTGGAGTCTCTCTGTATGGAGTTGACATGCGTGGGTTCTCTCCGGGTACTCCAGCCATCTCCCACAGTCCAAAGACATCGACAATAGTGCTTGTGTTTGCGTGCACGGTGGTGGGTCTCTGTGTTGCCCTGTGAAGAACAGCCAACCTGTAAAAGGTAAATACCCCACCTCCTAACCATTGACCACCAGAGACAGGCTCCAGCCTCCCATTGAACCTGTGAGGATAAACAGTAGATGTTCTGCTTATCACAAATGTGATAATTAGGTGTTTATTATGAGGTTCATCTGTGCATTAAGTGAAAAAAAAAAACATCTACAGAGCTAATAAATAAATATAGGATCTTCAGTTTTCCTACCCCTACTCCTCCATGAGAGCCAGTGCAGCTTTAGGTGAGAGCTGCCAGTCTTTCATAAACTTACCTCAGTCAAGTAAGCAACAATGGGTAACCAAAAAGTGCTATGTTGACTTTTTATACCCTGGAACTATCTGACCAATCAAACTATTCAGTTCAGTTTCTATAGCACCAATTTGCAACAACTGTCTTGAGACACTTTTCTTGAGACAACATATTAATTTGCATACAGTACATACAGGAGTCTTAAGTAAATGATACCAATTTATTCCAATTCAGTCTAATCATATAGTCACATTTGAGTGCATTTTCCTAAATAAAAGTGAAAAAATTATCCTTTGAGATCAACTGAAAACAGATATATTTTTTGAGGTGGAGTTGGAAAAACTACAGAATGAGAATAAAGTCAAATTTCAGCTAGGAATTTGAAACTAAAGTACTGAAGTTGTATTTCACCTGACACCGACTTCATATCGATATTATCAATATTTTGAATTCATCCACCCACCTATAGTATTAGACACTCAAAAGCAAATGGGCAAAACTACTCACTCCTTAACCAAATCTAAGTAAAAACTTACGTTTAGTCCTCATGTAGCTCCTACAGATTTCTGATGCACCTTAAACCTGCGGGGACACAAAGAAACCTAAAAAGCAGGTGATGCTACAAAATCCCATGTTTGTACTCCAAAGAAAGCTGCTGTTATTTAGTCCCGTCAACTCTGGCAAAACGAGAACACTCGCTGCATCGTCTCTTTCTGAGCTTGTCTTAAGGGGTAAAACACACCTACCATGTAAAGAAAACATTACCGTGCTTCCACATTATCCAGTCAGCTTACTTCTCAATAATCATCTAATCAAATAATCAAATCAAACTAGCCAGAGGAACCGCTGTGCATCATACAACATCATGGATGTGTTAGTCCATTTTTGCCCCTCACAATTAGACTCACAAGAAGATAACTGAAAAATGGACAGTAAAGTAGAGAATAATTAAACTGGATTTCAGCATCCATTAAAAGTGTTTTTATTAGATTTAACATAGAACAGTGCAAACAAGCCTATAAACAAATGGCATGTGAGCGTCCTGTCCTGTTAGCTAACACAACTGGGCCTTCGTCAACATCTTTATCCATTTCCTAACAATCGTAAGAACACAATTCTAACTTAATTATCAGGGGTCATAATGTTATGCCTAATTGATCTAGTTGTATGGAAAACACTAGAAGTCGTCATGAGGGTAGATCTGCATCTGTCATTAGATACAAAGGCACTCAGACTACCACTGGCGGCTCTCGCAGCAAGCGAGTCAGTCATTTCGCTGTGTTCAACCACTGCTGAAGAATTGATGAACAGATTCATAGTACATACTCTGTGTGAAATGCGTTTTACTAATGCATCACTGCGCATGCTCACACACACACACACACACCCCCACACACGCACACACACGCACACACACACACGTTTGCGTGGCTATCTTTGTGGGGACTTTCCATTGACTTCCATTCATTTCTACAGCCTAAACCTTACCTTTACCCTTTTCCTAACCCTATCCATCACATACCTTACCCTAACCAAAACTCAATTCACACCTTAGTCCTAACCCTAACCCCTGACCCAAAAACAGGGTTTCCCCTTGTGGGGACCACAAGGAGCAATTGGTCCCCACAACGTAGTGTGTGTGTCAGGAAAATCGTCCCCACAAGGTATTACAAACAAACGCACACACGCACATGCATCTTATGATCACATAGTTTGCTCCATCATGCTGGAATACACTGTGTTGTTTCCACTGTGTCATGATAAGAAACGTGATCTTGTGCTCTGCGTGAATAGCTCGACTCCATCTGTACACTGACTGCATGTCCCAACCTCAGAGGAGGTTATTACCGTCCTGTGCTTTGTGCAGGGATGTTAATGAAAACTGAGTCCTGACACTCAAGAGCCGAAACAGAAGAAGAGCGAGGCTGCACGGCTGCGTTCTGACGGCCCTTCCTGCTCGGCTTTACTCATTTTTTATGATGTTATTTTTAGGTCGGACTACATTTTTGATGCTTCTTATTTGTCAAGTTTAATACTGAGACATAACTGGATGCTGTGTGCACGCCAGACGCTTTGTTTCTCTGCGTGCCAGCGTTCTTGTGCTTACACGTGGTAAAAATGCATTTTTGCATATTTTATCTGTCTTTCGGCAGCGTGTCGTCGCTCTTGGTTAAAAGTTTATATCTGTTACTGTATTAAAAAGCTGTGGGACTCGTAGCATTAGACTGTGCATTAAAAGTAGCTACGACTTCCCCAGATTGGTTCTGCAATGTACTGAGATTGCCCCATAACTTTGTTTTTGCAAATTAGATCTGAAAGCTTTGCTTTGTGAAATTGTTTTCAACGGTTTATTGTCATATCTGATCTTTCCCACAGCTTGTCAGACAAACACAGTGAATCTGAAGAGAACTTTCTGTAATGAGGTCCAAAATATTTTAGATTGACCCTAAGGGGTTCCCTGACAGCAGCAAGGATAGGTCCTGAAGTGCTTTTCACTGATAAATGTTTAAAAATAAACTGTACATCATTCATGACTGAATGGAAACTTCTGATTTTACATCAGTGGGACAAATCAGGATATTAATTGGAATTAGAGGGAATCTGTGTAAAACCTTTATTAAAAAAAAAAAACACACGGCTTGATGACTGGAAACCCTCTTTTTAATATAGTTTTTTTCAGGTGAGTCTTTGTTATGAATTCTGACACATATGTACAAACTGTGTTTGAAAGAAAAATCACAGCTAAAAACCATGGGGTAAAAACCATGTATTTAGATATGCAATCTGTTACAACCTCCGGACAAATAAGTTGACGGAGTCCCTGCAAATGTGAAACAAGTTTTTATTTATTGTCTCAAAAGTTTGTATCAGAGAAAGGGGTCATTAGGTTATACCAAATCTAAGAAAGAAATAAAACAGCAGCGTCTAACAGACATCTAGTCTGTGTGAAAACAAATAATAACCCAGATATTCCTATCTAACAACAACAACAAAAAAAAACTCACCAAAAATTTTACATGGGTAGGATCCAAAAACTTGCCTAGAGGTTTTAAGGAAAATGAACTTGCCTAGTTCTCTAACCGTCCCCACAAACCTGCAAGCAGAAGAAAACACACCTGAGCAGCAATGCAGGTGTGCAGAACAGTCATCAGCGAGGAGGAGGAGGAGGAAGAGGAGGAGGAGGAGGAGGAGAGGCCCAGTCTTCTTCTTCTGTGTAATGGCAGATGAAATCCATAGAGGTTTATTACTGCCACCTGAAGGTACAAGATCTAATAACTTCTTAAACCTGTTTCCCACTGGCCTGATAAAAACCCTCTACTACACTTTGCTTTGTACAGAGGGTCTGGGCTCTTGGCTATTGAGAAACTATTGCATCCTGGAGAACTGGATTCTGCTGAAGTTTCAAATTTGACCCAATTGCTAACGGTTGCCTGTTTTGCATTAAATTATCATAATTTACAAAATCATGCAAAGTTGGCAATTTTAATGGACTTTTAATGCAACCTTCAGAGCAACTTTGCATTAAAAGTGTCATTATTTACCGAATGACACTTCATGACAACTGTCATAAACATTCATAAAGGCTTCTTTATGTTCATGATAAGTGTTATGTCATGTTTATGACAGTGTCATGTCAGTCTTATGCACACCCCTTCAAATAAAGTGTTACCAAAACTCCAAATTAATGCCAATCTGCATTGTGATCCTGAGGGTGGATTATCGGACCTGGGCACATTTGCAGTTGCTCTGGATGTCCTTCGCTTGTAGATCTGTTTTCCATACAGCTTCTTTAAAGGCCCCTTTAAATCTCTTCTCAGACTCATAACCTGCTCCAATCCTCTCTGTGAAAACCTCAGACAACTCGTTTGATCTCACTGCAACAGTCTAGAGCACACCCACTGCTGAAATGGTTGTTAAATATCTGTATGGCTCAATATGTTGGAAGACATAGATTTTTTTTCCAGGAGCATCTATTTTCACATGACTGCATAATGTATGGCAGCTTTGGGATGCCTTAAAAAATAATCTATGTTTAAAAACTGGAATGTGGGCTTAATGAAAAGCATGTTTAATACCTGCTTAAAGGTGTCTTATTTCCAAATCTGGCAGCCAAGCCTTATTGGGATGTATATTCTAATTTATTGAATATGACTACTTGCGGGACGAACCTTTCATTCGCTTCTGTGAGGCTAATACAAGAATAAACATGCAGTTCACAGTGTGCATCGAACCAAGAACAGTTAAGTGCTGGAAAGATCAAATGGGACGTTATAAAAAGAAATCAGTGCCATTAATGGACCTGAGTTAAAAGAGCCAGTCTAATTGCCCACATGTTTGTGAATCTACACTCAGCTATTATTCATGGAAAAGTCAAAGGGTTTTTTTGCTAGAAAACCTTTAGAATGATGACTGGAAGTAGTTTACAGAGCCATTTGTGAGTTGAATAAATAAGAAAACAGTTTTCAGCACTGCTAAAATGAAAAGGCTGCCACTGGATTTATAATGGATTTATAGTGTTTCTGAATATGCAGACATTTTTACAGATTAAAAGTCTATATGGATGTGGCCTTTAAATTGAGCCCACAATCTTTTTAATTAATTTTTTCGATTAAGTAAACTAAATATTCAGCAAACAGCTGGAGGTACAATGGAACAGCTCGGAATAACCATATGCACATGTAAAACCAGAAACTTGAAAGTTTGTATCTAACCTGACTGAGCAAGCAATAATAATTTCAGTCTCTAGATGTAAAGAACTGATTCCCCAAAACATTTCAAAATGTATTTGCAGCAATTATTACTTCCACCATGTAGTGGGGCTGAATACAGAAGCACACAACAGTTTTTATAGTTTACATAATGGGGAAAAAAAAGAAAAATTTTTTCATTTTACATTTAGAGTATGTCCTGCTGTGTGCCGACTTACCAAGTAAAACCCCAATAAAACACTTTGAAGTCTGTAGTTACAGCATGAATGTAAAAATCTTAAAGCAGCAAAAGCATTTTGAATCATATGTGATGGTCAAGTGTCTGCAAAATATCCAAAATAATCAATCTGGTGAAATAAACAGCTCAGTTTTTGTGCACTAGTATTTATTTATTTATTTATTTATTTATTTTTAATCTATATCTTTCAGCGAGGTTAGGACAAACATACTGATACAAACTGAGTATTAGGTATTTGTTGAAGTTTCTCTATGTGTTTGGTTGGCAGATGAGCACTAGCTGAAATCCAGAGCTTATTATTTTCTGTATATTACTTGTTCAAAAGTGTAAAAAAA
>NW_015112796.1:567903-568719 GCF_001443285.1 Poecilia latipinna | reverse complement strand
GGGGAGAAGAGCCCTAGCGGAAAACCAGAGATTTTTTTTTTTTTTTTTTTTTTTTTTTAAAAATGTAAAAAAAAAAAAAAAAAAAAAAAAAAAGCTGTTTTTGTGGTGTAGTTTTGTAGATTATTCTGTTTTTCTCCCAATTCTTGCTTTTGTAGCAGTGAAATGTGGAACTTGAGGGACACGCATGCATTCACGTTTTCAAATGACCGCGAGCTGCCTGAGGCAGTATTTACTGGAGTCTTCCACCAGTAAATGTCATTAGGTGACATGGATTATGTGTGTTTGTTTGTTTGCCTGTATGTCTGTCTAAACGGTGATCTGCTAATTGGATTGCTGCCTCTAAAGATGAACATAGTCAAGGTGCAGTCAGAGGTCAGGGGTAGACCTGTGTCCTGTGTGTCCTGTTTTAATCTCATGCACTGCTGTTGGTGTCAGGTCCTGTTAAAGAAATGAGGAACTACAATTGATTTCCATCATTTTGGTAACTTTAATGACTGCGTAGCATTTATTCTGGTTTCATTCATCTTGTTCTGTGATCGTCCAGCCCTTAAAGGATCTGATCAATCAGTAAAAAGGCCATAGTGGAGCTCAGATGTTTTCTTTACAGTCCTTTATTTGTTCCAGACGGGTTACATTAGAATATACTATTGTTTGTAAGTGAAGCCTGGTCAGCATGGTGGAATAAACAGTGGTGGTTCCTGATCTGGGCAACCGCCCAGGGCGGCATCCTGTGCAGTCGACGTGAGCCCCGACAAACCCCCTTAAAATAATTTAGGTCATCCTAACTGACCTAAAGCAGAAAAAAAAAGTTTAATG